>NW_005842685.1:676202-743462 GCF_000455745.1 Alligator sinensis | reverse complement strand
CCCCCCCTGCCACAACTTTGATGTTATCTTGCTTGTTGGTGGGAGGCAGTCCCTGATGCCAGGGGGATAACCTCTGGTCATCTTTGCCTGCTTGGCTAGGTCAGCCTCCACCTGGGGCCTATGCTCTCCAAGTGCTTCTCTTTTAAGGGAGAGCTCCTGCAGACTTCTTTGTCTCTGGCCTCATCTCAGCTATGGTCCATTGTCTAAAACCTTAGCTCCTAGGTATGAACCTCAGCCCTGCTTTGGTGGCATTCCCTCTGGAAATTCCAGTTTCAACCTGCCAGCCTCAGCCTCTCTGGCTTAGGGCTATCCCCTGGCACCTATTGCAGGGGAGTGCTACCCAACCACCCCGACTTGTGGCCTTCTCCACCCCTGTGGCCACAATCCAGTCCTCCAGTCTCAAGGTCAAAACAGAACACAAACACAAGCAAGCTGCTTCAATCAACAAAACAAAAGATCTCCCTCACTCAGGGCAGATGTTGCCTGTAAGCCCTACCTCCCTTGAACCATCTCCCCCAACTTTCCTTGGTGGCTAGGGTACCTGCCTGTATGTCTGCTACAGCTCCTCTCTCTGGGGAGATCCTTTTCCTGCTACATGCAGGGGCAGAGTCTCCTCTTTGCATGGTCAGAGACTGGGCAGAGTCAGAGAAGGAGGTTGCCCAAGCCCAGCCTCCTTCTGGCCAGATGACTGGATCTTCTGCACCCAGGGACCAGGTGCAGCTAATTGATTCATTAGCTGCCTGGCATTTTCAGTCCTTGGCTCAGGCAACCTGGACTACTACTCCTTGCTGCCCTTCCTAGTGCAAGATTTCCTACTCTCCCTAAGCTTCCGGTTACAGGCACCTCAGACTTTCATTCTATTCGGGACTATTGGTAGGTTTGTCATACATTGTACAGCGACCCTGTAATGTACGCAAAAAAACCCAACATCTGGCAATATGCCTCAAAACCAACACAGCTGCATGTAACAAGATACCTTGTGAGGTGAGGCCAATACATGAAAAAAAAATTCTGTTGTAACAGAATGCCAGTTATTGTGGTGTATGATGCTTATTTCTGCAGGAACAATGTGCTCACTTCTACCAGGATTGTCTCATGCTCACTGCTGATGCTAGTATGCAACTCACTTACATCCATGTGTACTATGTATCCCAGTCTTAAGCCAGATGCGTTAGCCATAGTGCGCATCTCATTGTGTTAGCACATTCATTCATCCAAGAATCTGGACATTCATATTGTGTGCACTATACTCGTGTAGAGGTATATGTTTGCTTACAGCTGTTACCACCTCACACTGATCATCTGTCCCTTTATACTTTACTAAATGACTTCCCTCACTGTGAATTTAAACCAGTTTTACCCATTGATGTCACAGAACTGCCAAAAGAGTTCTGGATTAAGACTCGCAATTTTAATCCACAAGCACCACAGCTGCTACAAGGTATTGGGTCCATGACAGTGAAAATCACCCGAGCAAGCAAGCGGTCAACTTCTCTTACGCAAGTAATTCTCATGCTCTTCCTTAAGAATTTACCTCTTAATGAAACATTTTCCATTCAAAAAGTATTGAACTACAACTCTTGCTCACTTTCTGTTTCATCTTGCTAAGTCTGGCCACAGTACCCTTAACAATGAACTTAATTTTAACCATCTGAACAATCCCATTGAAAAAATGCTTCAGTTTAAGCTGGAATAGAGATGTCTTTCAGTGCTTTGTTGGGTTAGTGCTTAGATTGCAAGAATAATTTCAATTCATGCTGCACCTTATAAACATCAATCTATTGGCAAGTTCATATATGTATTTGATTTAAAATATATACATATATATGATAGCCAATTTTTAAAAAGAAGTCCAAACACGGTGTAAAAATAATTAGGCAGAAAATAGAATTAGTTAGTAATCTGATAAAAGAAGATGCGCCATAAAAAAACAGCTTGTGATTTCTTTGTCAATAGTATTGGCCTCAAAGAACATGCCACTTTCTTTAGTCTCTTTAAATTACAGTAGAGTACTAGGGGCTTTTGGCTTTTCTTTCATTCATTTTTTAAATTCAAACTGCAGTAATCCATGCCATCACAATGCTCCAGACTGTGTGAATGTCAGCATGCCTGACATATTGATTAAATCATCTGGATTTGCAGGGTATTTTAACTTTACTTTTGGTTGAAAACTACTGTGATTTATATGACTATCTTCCCCAGTGCTCCTATAAAAAGGAAATTGCAACTTAATACCAATATTTCATTGTAAAAAAAATCCCAGATAAATACTGAAATGGCGAATAAACCAAATAAATCTGGTCAAATATGATGTATTTTAGACAAAATGGGCCACAAGTCAAGGAGGTTACTCTAGTATAAACTTATATTGAGAGGAGAATCAGATCCAGCCTTTGCAAAAAGCCCTTATTGTTTTACCCAAATAACTATTATGATAATATAAAAACAAAAGCCATTTTATGATCTCAGGCAATGGCCAATACTGAGAATTTTCAGAGAAAAGCAAAAAACTCTGTAACTGATTGTATAATGTTGTACCTGAGGGGGGAATTCCTTCCTAACTGCCTCAGGAGATTAATTTATGCCCTAAAGCCTGAGATTTAATTATCCATATCATTGTTTTAGCTGCACAGTGATAAATGTTGCATGCTTCTATTTTCACACCGTATTACATTTTATTTACAAAGATTTATAGAGTCTTGATTGCTTAAGAAGCAAAAACTGCAAGGTTTTATAACATCTATGTCTTTAAATTTCATGGGATTTTTTTTAATACAATGAGTACTATTAAAAAGCATTTATGGTACAGAGATATTTACTTTACTAAGGGTATTGGCAGTAGTTTTAAATGGGGGAAAAGACAGTATGTCAGTGATAAGAACAAAATCAAACAACAGGGTACTTTTTAAATCACTATAAATCCTCTGCATCAACAAGAGTTTTTACACTTTGTTTTGAGGTTTAGCTATCATATTTTTAAATCAAATGTGTAAATCTGTTACTGGACTGGTTTTATTAAGGCGCAAACATTTAGTTATTTGGATTCTTATTGTCTACTGAGCAATGGCTGAGTACTTGGGCCAATATAAACAGGTATAAGAAAGCCCCAAGTAACTTTTAGTGGAACTTGGAAACTGAGAATCTGTTTGAGCACCTACAGTTAACACTCTGGGTGATGTTATAAATGCAGGGTAGTATAGAAATAAGCTGAAGATACTTCCAGAAGTGAAACCTTTTTGGATGTAATTGTTCTCTACAAATCCATTGAGAGATAGTGGAAGCACTATTTGAGTTAAAGGACAATGCTGGCACAACAACAAATAGGCACAAACTAGCCATGAATAGTTTGGAACTCAACAATGAGGTTCTGGAAAAGATTTCCAATAGAAGTAGATGGAGCAACAGTTCTAATGATTTTTAAGATGACGCCTGATCTATTGGTATTATATGGCATTCAATAGCAGGCAATTGGACTTCATGACCCAGGAGGTGCCTGCAGGTTTGATGTTCTTATATATGAAACGATTCCTGGAAAGAAAAATATTTACCAAAACCAGCTTCCATAGTGTAGTGGAATCCCAAACCTTCACAATTACTTAACAATTCTATTTTATGCCATTTTAAACTATAACCCTTTCAAAAGATATGCATAAATAAATTCATAAACAGCACTTCATTTTATCAGGATTCTCCTGGGTCTCAGAGCTCCTAAAAGAATAAAAGGATTCTTTGCTTTGCAAGTCTAAAATAGAGTAATAAAATTTGGAGATGATTAACTCTTGCCAGATTACCTTCCAGATTAATGCTAAATAGGAATTTAGCCTCTAAACTGAGGATGTAACAGAAATTAAATTTATATTACATTTGATCTTAATTTTTTTTGTTTTAAGACTGAAATCAGTTGAAGTTAGATGCACTGAGGATATACAGAACCAGACAACAGTATCTTTAGAGTATCAAGATATCTTAAGATGTTGTAAACTGAATAATGAGGTGTGGCAATGGGTTACTGGATAAACTGACACAGATGTAAACAGTTTTTGTAGATTTGCCAGGTTTACAAGAACTGTTTTCCCCCTCAGAGTTATTTAACTTTTCCTTGAAACTCTGGAAGCTTAACTTGAAGGATTTCAGGTCCAGTAAACACACTGCACCATTTCTAATCCACTGACCACCATCAGTGGTCCATTTCCCGTGGGAAATCAGGCTGCTGCAATAGCACAGTCCTAAAAGGGAGCACAACATGGTGCGACTCACCACAGTACCAGTGACAAGGTAATTTGTGGAAGGAACTAATGAGGGGAATAACAGACTGGGAGAGTACACAAATTAGAGGAAGAAATGAGGAACAGGAGGACTTCCTTTAGCTGCTAGTAGAGGACTGCATGCTAAATATACTACTCCAAAAGCCGGGTCGGTTTCCTCCTTTAAAAAGATGTAGTCATTGTGACATCTACTCAGTACTCAGAAATACAGAAAAATCAAAGATAATTTTTTTTTATCATTTCTATGCATAGTTTTTTATGTAGAAAATGAGACTATCAGTAAAACAATTTTCAAAAACCCGCAATGGGTAGTCATCTACTTTAAAAATGCTAAATGTATTTATACATTGATGGATTTAATAAAGACCTGCCAAAAGCACAGAGCAATATTTTACAAACTTGAATTTATACTGGGCTTGCTTACACAGACAAATGTTGAAGCATTTTATTCATATACATTTTGCAAGACATACCTAGGCTGAAACTGATTCTATCATTTAAACAGTTTTAAACCAGTGGTGCTCAACCTTTTGGCCCCATGAGCCAAATGAATGGTGCAAGGTCAGTCTGTGAGACAGACTGAACCCTGTATCCCAGGACTGGGCCCCCAAGCCTGGGTCTGGACTGCACTGCCTACACTCAGTCTCATGTGCCAAAATCAGGGCCCCAGCACCGTGTGCCACTTCTACCCAGTCCTGCATGTTGGGACTGGGATATTAAAGCCCTATGCCGGGGCAGGAAAAATATGGCCCATGGGCTGCATCTGGTCCACCAGGCCATTCTATCCAGCCTGCGGGGCCCCTCCAAAATTTAGAAAATTAATATTCATCTGCTCCTGGCTGCCTGTCAAAGGTGACAGGAGCTGGGGCAGTAGGACCCAAGGAGAGCTGCCAGCCAGATCAAGCAGCTGCAGAAGCAAGTCCCACTTGGCCCTGCCCTGCCCCCTCTCCAGGCCCCAAGCCCAAGCCAGAAGCCTCCGCCTAGCAGGAGCTCCTGGAGGCTGAGGCAGCTCCTGCCTCCCTGCACCAAGGAAATACAGATAAGGAGGAGGGGGGAGGAAGACAGGGGAGGACCATGGGTGATTGCCCCAGTCCTCAGGGCTGGCTGGGCTGGCTCCTGCAGTCCCGGTGCTGCAGCTGGGAACCACGTGGTACCAATGGGTAGGGAAATGGCTGTGGCAGGTGTGGGGAAGGGGCAGTGAGCAGGAGTGTGGAGCACAGCGACAGCTGAGCAAGAGCATGCGGCCTGAGCCCGTGCACTGGGGCCAGCACCGGTGGGGCCCAGAGCAGGTCAGCAGAAGCACGGGGCCAGGCTGCCAGGGGCTCTATGGATCCAGGCTGTGCTGCTCAAACACAGAGAGGAGGGAGCCAGCCCAGCTCCACAGAGCCCCTGGCAGCCCAGTCCCATGCTCCTGCTGCCCCTCTCCAGGCCCCACCGGCCCTGGCCCCAGTGCACTGGCACAGGCCCTGCACTCCTGCCCAGCTCTCACCCAGCTCCGTGTGCCCACTTGCTGCCACTTCTCCTGCCCGCCGCAGCCATTTCCCTGCTCCCCCTGCTGCCCACTGCACTCCGGTACCACATGGTTCTCAGATGCAGCTCTGGGACCGCAGAAGCAGCTGCAACTTCGTGCCAGAGCAGCCAGGGGGGACAGGGAAGCAGCAGGAGAAGGGCAGCAGTGGCAGACATGGGGCAAGTGGCAGTGAACAGGAGCACAGGACCTGCACCAGTGCCCTGGGGCTAAGAGCAGCAGCAGCGCAGAGCCCAGGCTTGCAGGAGTGCTGGTGGGGGCTCTGCCTGCTGTGGTGGGGGGGGAAGCAGGCTGTAGGCAAGCCCTCCCACTCCACAAGCCACAACCCTCCCCAGCCACCCTCCCCCCACACACTCTCAGCTTCCCACAAAATGCATTCCCACCCAAACATACCCACACCTATCCACCCCCCACGAATGCCTCCACACACCCCACATACCCACAAACCTATGCTCACCCTCCCACCCACACCCCCCACAATATGTAAGAGTAAAACTTCATTTTAAGCTATCAGCTCTATGTACACTACACAAACAAATGTAAATCAGGACAAAAATATTCTTTGAAATGAAATTAATGACTGTTGTAGTATATGTTTCATTTTTAGACCATAATTTGGTATTTTTCCGGTTCTGAGATGCAAATCTCCTTGCTGAAAGGAGTAATTCTTGGGGGGCAAGGGGAGGGACTTTGGGTGGCAAATGTCAGGGGTTAGAGGTCAGGACTTCTGGTCCCAAGATGGCAACCAGGGGATGGGGTGTCTGTCAAGGGGTGGGGCTACACATGTGGCCCTCGACGGCTTGCCAAAACTCGGTAAGTGGCCCTCCGCCCAAATAATTGCCTGCCCCTGCCTTCCATTGTCTCTGCCTGGCACAATGTGAAGAGATTGAGTCCCCAGGGCCCCATGTGGCCTCCGTCTGGCCCCACATACTAGAGTTGGGTTCTGCACACCAGATGTAGGATGCAGGACCATGGCCTGTGAGGCTTCCTACAACCCCATGAGAAGCCCTGTGGTCTGGATGATGGGGTGCTGGGGGCCAGACAGTTGAGCACACCTGGTTTAAACTGTTTTAATAATAAGTTAAAAGTGACTTCCAGACATGCTGTTATAATACTGTTTATATACTGAATCTATTTCAATTAAGGGCATATTGTGTAGTGATGTTGTATTCCCATCATTACCTACTGCCTGCATGCATGTTATAAACTGCTTCCACTGATACTGTTTCCAAAGTTATCTGATTTCCCTTTTGTCATAAGGGATTTAATAGTGCCACTCTCACTGTGGCCTTCACATAACAATTATGTTGATTTTCTTTTTATGATGGTTTATGAATATTAGAGGCTTTCAAATACAGAGATTTCCAGAAGGAGCCAGGCATTGCTCTGAAATTTTCATTTCCCGCTCTGTGTACCAAATCACAAGTACTGATGGGTTGAGCACAGGCCAAGTGTTCAATGAACTGATTAGTTAAAATATGTGCTACTGCCCAATCCTCAAATCCCCAAACTAGGGAAAAAAAGTTACAGTAAGTCATCTATTATGTGGAACACAGATATTTCTAGAGGTGCAGTAGTGAAAAAAAACACTTAATCCATTTTTGCTTTGCATGCACATGTTATATCAGCAGATAGTTCTCATGCACTGGTAAAAGTATGGTCCTCATGCTATGTCAGAATGAGAGTGTGCTTAGGGATCAAGAAGTGATAATGAACAATGCACTTGCAGGTAACAAAAATCTCGTGAAATGTGGAGGAATTTAGGGCTCGATTTGCAAAAGGGCCTAGGTGACTTAGGGCAGGAACAGAAATAACCTGAGTAGCACTTCAAACTGCAGCTGTGTATGTGCAGTATTGCACGGGGAAGGGGAGTTGGAAGAGATGAGGGGTCTCCAGGGTCCTGGTTCCTTATGAAAGCATACATTCATAACTGTAGCTCTGGGGGGGGTGGGGGAGCAGGGGTTGAATTATACTGAACTAATATGCTGAACAACACAGGCAAACAGTCAGGTTCAACAGCATTGCAGCTAAGTTGAATCTTCACAAGCATCACAATTTGTAACATTTTTTGGGCGTAGGCCCATCCTAAGAACAACAACAACAACAATATAGTAGCTCAAGTTTCAGAGTGGGGAATTCAGCGCTCAACAACCATCAGCTCCAAGATAAATTGTGCCTCAAAAACCTGCAGCTCCAGGGTGAAAGTCTACTTCAGTGTTTGTATTTAACTGTCTGTATTCAAAAGATGCTTCAACTTTCTGCTCATCATTATGTGGTCAGATGGCAATATTGGATATTGGAGACTAATCATATCTGGCAAGTGAAGAGAAAATTTTCACCTGGTATTTTTATGATTTAATTTACTAAAGAAATAGTTTCCCATCCACACTAAAAGAAGTTCACATCACTGAATACAACAAACTCTGGGTGAAAAATATCTGTTCTGCCTTCTGGCTTGCAAATGCTTACAAAGAGGGTAAGACAACACCGTTTTCAATAACTGTATCAAACAACATGCAACTTCCTGTTCACAAAAGGACCACATGTACACAGCTGTTAAGCAGCCTCACTACAAATAAAACATGGACAATATTTGTAGCCCAGCCATCCTGACCAATCTTCAGACATGAAACCGCCTACCTCACTTTTTCCCTTGGCTGTACTAAGAAAAAATATTAACTACTATGGACTCAAAAGAGGAGTGGAATAAATTTACAGCCACTTTATGACCTTACAGTTTAATAGAAACAATAATGAGCTAAGTCTTTTATGTTTAACTACATCCAGATTAATGTTTATTATTGTGAAAAGGGAAATGTTATTGAATACAGAAAGGTTGATTAGCAGCAGCTATGCTGTGGCACATTCTTCATTTGTTACATATATTGAATTTGCCATGGACTCTTAATTACATTAGTTCAGCTGAATATGCCACATCAATATGACCTCTTTACAGCACTGCCTTCATTTTCTTGGTGATTTACATAGTGACAGCTGTGAAGATCTCTGACAGCTGATTTATATAAAGTATGATTAAAAATTCTAACACCTTTTTCAAAGGGACAGTGCAACCTTTTTCTATTCTTCCAGTAGCACAAGTTTTATTCTACTAGGCAATGGCATCTTGCATTTCTTCTCTATTTTCCCTTGATACCATTAACTCTTTATTTGCATTACTGCTGGCAAGCTCCTAATATTCACAGTCAGAGTATCCATCTAAGAGTTTTGGGCACCTCTCAGATTAACAAGTTTGGCATGGTGATGCCCCAAGGAGACTTCATACAGCCTTTAGTTTTTTTTCTTCTTTGGCTCTGCATAGGATAGGGCTATTTTTTCCACATTTCTTTTTGGTAGAGACAGATGCAGTTGTAAATAGCATTCTGGTTATCATGCAAAGGCTTTATTAAGACCTGTGTATGGCATTAATTTCATTCCCATAGACTAAGTAATGCTATATTCAAGCACAAATTCTCAGTTTCCATATCTATTACAACTGCACACAAATCCATGCTTGTGTAAATTTACTGCTCATACACTAGAAATAAGATGCTATGTGGTATCAGATATACATGAAGAACAGTGGGGAGATAATTTCAGTCCTGCCAATAAAAGATGATCAGTAAGATTAAAATCCAGGTAATGACGCTGAGGCTTATTTCAAGAATTTCAGGAGCAAATACAACATCTGCATCTAGTGGGAGTGGAAGTTTTCTGTAATGTAATTTATTCTAGGACAGGTAAAAGAAAAAGTGACCCAAATATTGAGTAACACTGTAACTTTGATTACAGTAAGCCCTATATGTTGTAAAACTAAGCACTCTCATGCACAAAATAAACAAAACAAATCTTGTCTTTTTACCCTGCTGTTTTAGTTTTAAAACATTGCAGACATTTTTATATACAAACTGAATTAAAATAGTAAAATACATTGAAAACAACTTTTTTCGTCGTCCTCCTCTTCCCCAGGTTATAATCCCCAGGTCTGTTCTCATCTTAATTCAAGTCTCAGTCTTGCAAATGCTTATTCCCAGGTGCAGTGCTTACTACAATGAGTAGCCCCTTTGAAAACTGACAAGACTGTTAAAGATAAGTGTAACCCAGGAGACCAGCTCACTGTGAAGAATGTAGACAGGCTGCTTATAGGATACTGTACAATGCATATCAAAGCAGGCTCATATAAGAAAGGTAACTAACCATTTCTAAATTGGTTCTGTGAAGTCTTTCATTGCAAAAAGTTTGTACAGCATGAACTAAATCTAAAATCCTCTGAAAGTGTTAGAGTCTGATTAGACTCTTCAGATAAAAATGCTTACATAAATACAACATAATGACTTCTATTAATTATTGTTTTTATATTATTATAGTCCAACTATTTTAAACATAGTCTGTTTAACAAGTTAAAAATCTATTACTATAAAATTCTTCTATTAAGTCAATCTTTATGTTTCAGAAGCTGCCAGATTTACCAGAATTGAACAAAGAAAGATATTCTTTCAGAACTGCATGAAAGAATAGGCATGAAACAGCCAGATTTTCAGATAGGCATGAAAAAGTTTTTCAGATCACCCCAGAAATCAACTTACTTAGTTTTGTGTGAAAACCTGAGGACTTATTTTGAAGGCTACACAGCAACTGACCTATTTAAAAATATGTGCATCTTTATATCTACTCAGCTTAAAAAAATAAATCTAAGGATCTATATTAGTTATGTGTCACCCATTAAATTCAGTGTGTTACTTTGAAAACTGATGACCAAATGGGAACAAATATTTTACAAAGGAGAAAAAAACCCAAAAGAACCATCTCCTGATTTGCTTATATTTGGTGGGAAAGAAATACCAATGTGTATAGCAACCACCACAGAAATATGTATCATGACATGAGTGACAAAATAGCTTAAATACAAAATGCTTCTTCCATCTGATAAGTTAGTATTTTATCGTTCAAAGTATAACAGGAACTACTACACAGTATCCAAAACATGTGTTACACCCACACCAAACAAGCAAATTAAATAAATACACACATTGTATTACAGGCATGTTTAACCATATGAGTCACTATATCCCACAGAGAATAAGTTGGTGAATGGTCCTCTTTACTTAGCAGTTTGTAGGGGGGAAAAACAAACCAAGTCACACACAAAAAAATAAATTATAGTGAACAAGATAAGGAAGCAATTATCCATTTGAAAATAATGAAAAAGAGCTTCCCATTTTAATTGGTTTTTTTTCTAAAAGTATTTCATATTGTATATGTTTACCACTTGATATTTTAGGAGTTACAGATGGTTGTATTGTGACACAAAAAGAAAAATCCTCAACGGTATGTTATTTACAGCATCAGGAAAAGACCATTCTAAAAGCAGTGGTCTCAGTCTTCTACAGCTATAGTTCTAGGCTAGGGACAAACATTAAAAAACCCTGAGCCTGAATTGATTCAATCTTTGCAGGTTAATCTAACCTGCCCAGGCTGAATCAGTTTGTAACTGGACAGACATCCCAGAAATGCAGGCACATGTCTGCAATGGCTCAGGCTAGAAGCTGGCGGGAGGGGCGGTGCACTAGAGCAGCCCTCCCTCCCTACCCTTCCACAATGCTGAGCTGAGGGGGTGTGGCCAGGCCTTGGCAGGATGCTTTCATTGGGGAGGGGTCCCCCAACCACCCTAGCAGGGAATTGATAACACAGTGTTTATCACCCCATTAAGAAAACAACAGAGGGACATTACTAGCTACCTGCTGATGCTGCCTTTGTCCCATTTTGACAACAAGGACTGTAGCCAGCATGTGGTCTACTAGCTAATACTAAATGGTGACTGTGTAAAGCAGAGGGGATGGGGAAATTTGGGTCCAGTTCCAGAGTAAGACACATGGGCGGAAGCCTGTTGCACTTCCGTGAGCCCCAGAACCCCCAAAACCCACAGCAGGACCACGGTGGACCCCGACCCTGACCCCCAGCGCAGCCAGAAGGTAGGTGAAGCCCGTGGTGGGTGGGAACTAGTCAGCTGTGGGGCAGCTCAGAGGAGCTGAGGAGGGTCATGCCCACACCTGGCTCCTACATGGCCCAGCTGCCCAGAGAATCATGGACTTGAGCCTTGTGAACAGGGTGCGCAAACAGGTGCACTCTAGGCCCAGTGCATGAGTTAGTGTGGGAGTTCGCGCTGGAGGGCCATGAGGATTTAGGCAGTGAACCTGAACAGAAGGCCCCTGATCTGCCTGCCGGATCACAGGAGGCTGCTCCTGCCACCTGGGACCGGCGCTGGGCACAGCTCACACTGAGCGCTGAGAAGCCCGGCTTTGAAATTCAAAACGTTTCAAAACTTTTGAAACATTTTGAGTTCACTTGTTTGGTTTCAAAGCTCTTTCAGAGGCTTTTACTTCATTTCGATTTTGCTGTTTCAAGCTCGAAATGCATCAAAACAACTTCAACACGAAACACCCAATTAAATTTTGTACAGCCCGAAAATCTATGAAATCCCTGCTTAGCAGGGAGTGGGGAGGGGAGAGGAGGGGAGGAGAAGGGGGAAGCCAGGCAGACGCCTGCAGTCTCTGCTGAGCTCCAGCTAGAGAGTAGAGGGAAGGGGCCAGCTCTGCTGTGGAGCAGAGAGCCCCACCCAGCCCAGAGCATGCTGGGATGCTGGGGAAGTCTGGTTTAATTTAAACCAGCAAGGGGTCTGGCACAGACATTGCATAAACTGGTTTGAGCCAAATCAGTTAAGTCTGATACTACATTCAACCAGGTTTATCTGAAACTGGTTTCAGCCATTTTCAGACTGGTTTATGTGCACTGAACATCTGTTCCATTACAGGTTTAAACCAGTTTCTGATCACTTAAACTGGTTTGTGTGTAATGTTTGTCCCTAGCCCTAATCACTCAATTCAGCTCTTTTGAAAGTGTCTTTGAAATACACCTCTTAAATGTTCCTCATGTCATAAGTCACTGCTCATTTTAGTCCAAAGTCTATGATGTTAAGCAAAAATTTGATAACCCTATGCTTTTATTATTGAAAATAATTTATAACAAATGCATAGTTATGATAGTAAAGATTAAAGACTGTTAAGGAACAAAGCCAATGGTAATGTGTTTTATCTACATAATCTTTCTGTGCTCCTCATTTTGGGTCATTGTAACATGCTGCATCATAAAATCGAGTCCTGATAGGATTCATACTATGCTCACAAGCACATGTACAACATCAGTTATATCAGCTGTTTAAGGTATTGCAGAAGATGGTCTAATTGGGCCGTCCTATTACTCCTTCAATTCTTTATAATGCCTTACATATTCCTTATGTATATTCCTACAATATATGCTCCTTTTTATGGCAAAACCTGGATGTTTGCATTAGATCAAATATTTATATGTTTGATTTTAAGGCTTTCATAACCCGCTCTACCCTACACGTCAATCCTGAGACACATTTTACTGTATAAATTACAGATGGGATAATCCACAAATTCAATGCAGTGCCCTGAAATTTAATGTGCATATATCAGGTTTGTCAGTCACTTGGGGCCCTGACTGGATCTGGATTGTGGGGATCCTGGAGGGCCAGATACAACCTGGTGTGTGAAGGATGCTGTAATGGCTGTGGCAGTGGTGTGGGTTTCAGCAGGTGCAGGGATGGAGGCAGTGCAGGGTCTAGTGACAGTGGACGTGAGGTCCAGTGACAGTGAGCCATCTTGCCACTGATAGCCATGCCCAATGGGGCTAAGGGTCCAATTTCTGAATCTGGCCTGCTGACCCTATGCTTGACACCCCTGATATATATGAACTGCTGCTGAGGATAAGCCAAAACTTATGTCACAGGTATTGACTCAATCTTTCCAACAGATCCACAGAGTGAAGACATGAAATATTAATAATGATCTATAGGGCAATAATCAAAGAAATAAAATAACCCAGGACAAAGAATAACAGAACAAAAGGATACATCTCTGTATCAGTGATCCTCAACAAGTGTGCTGTGGACCCCTGAGGTGCCTCCAGGTATGAGGAGAAAAGCAGATAAATGCAGGCTCAGGTTTGTCCCTTCTTAGCTGATCCTCCACCTCCACTGCCTGGCTGTATTACTCTATCTTCTGTATTCATGAAGCCCATGCATAATTTGTTATTAGCTATATAACATCATAGATATCTTTAGTTTTCATTTGATTGTAAGTTGCTGTTAACACCAACTCTATAGAAAATAAATAATGAAGATATAGTCATTTTGTGAAAGAGTATGAGAATGCAGGTATTGCTAATTCTTCTCATCTAATCACCTAATTGATTTCCCACTTTATTAATCTATTCAGTTATTGGATTTTTTTACTTTATTTTTGGAAAGATAAACAATCCAATGGATTAATCCTAAATTAGAAAAAAATAAGATCTTATTCTGTTGATTTCACTGGAACTATGCTTATTTATATCAATTAATGATCAGGTCCAATAAGTGTATAGATAAAACACAAATTTCTCATACGTTCATCTTTTCAGCAAAAGATGTTTTGTGATATAAAATGAGAAATATTTAAGCAGTAGAGGAAAGCCTGACTACTGCATCATGCCAATGATGTCTTACCTTTTAGTGTACCCCATGTCTTTGGAAAATACCATGTTATTGTTCACCTGACATACGAATAAAAGTAACTGTCATTAATACAACTATTCTACTACCACTTTTACCGTTTAATGCCCCAAGATTAAAAATTACCAGTGTGGGTTTAGGATAGCGGAGAGTTATTTTAAATGATTACTCTTCCTGGGTGAAGAACCATTTCAGATTTTCCAAGTCACGTAACTAAAACCGAATAGATCAGTGCAGGCTATATAAGCCCTGAATCCTACACACTTAATGAGCTTATTAAAACTATTTGTGTCCATAACATATACACAGGAGTGTTTTGAAGAGTTGGGATACAAAAAGCATGAAGAGCTAAAATGAATAGACAACCTTTAACACAGAGAAGAAAAACATACATTTTTCTCGGCTTTCAAGCATGTAATAAAAGTACTGAACCAGAACTAAGCAGGTTTTTTTACAAAAACAATCAGCTCTCCAATTATTGTCTCAAATCCATCTCAGCAGGTGGAAGATGAAAGTCATTACCTTTTGATTGTCTGGTGGCCTATGTGAAATAAGTTGGTTGTCCCAATCTCAGACCAACTGGGCAGGCAACAAGATAATAAAATTCACGGCCTAGCATGCTTATACGCAACCTCAGCAGAAACAAGACTGAATGTGTTAGCAACACTATAGGCAGAATAGGTAAGGCAATAGTACTGCTGTTGCTACTCTTTCTTTTCTATGAAAAAATGACCTCCCAAATAGCCTATAGTGGTGGTAACTACTTCAAAATTGATGGACAAAGAAAATTTGGCGTCTAGCAGATCATAAAACTGTGGACCCAATTCATTATTAACCTGCATCTTGTCTACTCAATTACTCCATAACTATGTGAGTTATGGAGTAAATAACTTGAGTAAATAGCAGCTGGCTCTGAGCCAAAACCAAGACCACCTTGACCACAATCACTGAGCTCCAGTACATTGATGATGCTGTAGTGTGTACTCACTTGAAAACAGACCCTGAGGCAATCGTCGATGTCTTTACTGAGGTATACAAGAAAACAGGACTGATGCTTAACATTCAGAATACTAAGGTCCTCCATCAACAAACTTCTCATGAACAGTCCCCAGAGCTCTGGTAATCCAGATCCACGGTGAGACTCTGGAGAACATTGAGTATTTCCCATACCTTGGAAGCCATCTCTTGCAGAAGGCTAACATCAACGAAGAAATCAAATATCCTTTGGATACCTGAAGAAATGGGTGTTCAAAGATTGTGACATCAGATCCAAAACCAAGCTTATGGTTTACCAAGCAGTTGTGATCCTCACCTTGCTGTACAGAGCTGAGACATGACAATGTACAGGAGAAAGCTAGCATTGTTGGAGAAGTACCATCAATGCTGCTGAAGATCCTGCAGAAGATCCTTCAAATCCAGTAGGAAGACAGACACACCAACGTTACCGTCCTCCTGCAAGCAACTTCACTGGGCCAGCCACATCATCTGGACATCCAGCTCCAGGCTCCCAAAGCAACTTTTACTCTTGCAGCTCAGTCAAGGTGTATGCTCAAGAGGAAGGCAGAAAAATCGCTTCAAGGACATCCTTGAGGCCAACTTAAAAAAATGCAACATCGTGACACAAAAAGAAAAATCCTCAACGGTATGTTATTTACAGCATCAGGAAAAGACCATTCTAAAAGCAGTGGTCTCAGTCTTCTACAGCTATAGTTCTAGGCTAGGGACAAACATTAAAAAACCCTGAGCCTGAATTGATTCAATCTTTGCAGGTTAATCTAACCTGCCCAGGCTGAATCAGTTTGTAACTGGACAGACATCCCAGAAATGCAGGCACATGTCTGCAATGGCTCAGGCTAGAAGCTGGCGGGAGGGGCGGTGCACTAGAGCAGCCCTCCCTCCCTACCCTTCCACAATGCTGAGCTGAGGGGGTGTGGCCAGGCCTTGGCAGGATGCTTTCATTGGGGAGGGGTCCCCCAACCACCCTAGCAGGGAATTGATAACACAGTGTTTATCACCCCATTAAGAAAACAACAGAGGGACATTACTAGCTACCTGCTGATGCTGCCTTTGTCCCATTTTGACAACAAGGACTGTAGCCAGCATGTGGTCTACTAGCTAATACTAAATGGTGACTGTGTAAAGCAGAGGGGATGGGGAAATTTGGGTCCAGTTCCAGAGTAAGACACATGGGCGGAAGCCTGTTGCACTTCCGTGAGCCCCAGAACCCCCAAAACCCACAGCAGGACCACGGTGGACCCCGACCCTGACCCCCAGCGCAGCCAGAAGGTAGGTGAAGCCCGTGGTGGGTGGGAACTAGTCAGCTGTGGGGCAGCTCAGAGGAGCTGAGGAGGGTCATGCCCACACCTGGCTCCTACATGGCCCAGCTGCCCAGAGAATCATGGACTTGAGCCTTGTGAACAGGGTGCGCAAACAGGTGCACTCTAGGCCCAGTGCATGAGTTAGTGTGGGAGTTCGCGCTGGAGGGCCATGAGGATTTAGGCAGTGAACCTGAACAGAAGGCCCCTGATCTGCCTGCCGGATCACAGGAGGCTGCTCCTGCCACCTGGGACCGGCGCTGGGCACAGCTCACACTGAGCGCTGAGAAGCCCGGCTTTGAAATTCAAAACGTTTCAAAACTTTTGAAACATTTTGAGTTCACTTGTTTGGTTTCAAAGCTCTTTCAGAGGCTTTTACTTCATTTCGATTTTGCTGTTTCAAGCTCGAAATGCATCAAAACAACTTCAACACGAAACACCCAATTAAATTTTGTACAGCCCGAAAATCTATGAAATCCCTGCTTAGCAGGGAGTGGGGAGGGGAGAGGAGGGGAGGAGAAGGGGGAAGCCAGGCAGACGCCTGCAGTCTCTGCTGAGCTCCAGCTAGAGAGTAGAGGGAAGGGGCCAGCTCTGCTGTGGAGCAGAGAGCCCCACCCAGCCCAGAGCATGCTGGGATGCTGGGGAAGTCTGGTTTAATTTAAACCAGCAAGGGGTCTGGCACAGACATTGCATAAACTGGTTTGAGCCAAATCAGTTAAGTCTGATACTACATTCAACCAGGTTTATCTGAAACTGGTTTCAGCCATTTTCAGACTGGTTTATGTGCACTGAACATCTGTTCCATTACAGGTTTAAACCAGTTTCTGATCACTTAAACTGGTTTGTGTGTAATGTTTGTCCCTAGCCCTAATCACTCAATTCAGCTCTTTTGAAAGTGTCTTTGAAATACACCTCTTAAATGTTCCTCATGTCATAAGTCACTGCTCATTTTAGTCCAAAGTCTATGATGTTAAGCAAAAATTTGATAACCCTATGCTTTTATTATTGAAAATAATTTATAACAAATGCATAGTTATGATAGTAAAGATTAAAGACTGTTAAGGAACAAAGCCAATGGTAATGTGTTTTATCTACATAATCTTTCTGTGCTCCTCATTTTGGGTCATTGTAACATGCTGCATCATAAAATCGAGTCCTGATAGGATTCATACTATGCTCACAAGCACATGTACAACATCAGTTATATCAGCTGTTTAAGGTATTGCAGAAGATGGTCTAATTGGGCCGTCCTATTACTCCTTCAATTCTTTATAATGCCTTACATATTCCTTATGTATATTCCTACAATATATGCTCCTTTTTATGGCAAAACCTGGATGTTTGCATTAGATCAAATATTTATATGTTTGATTTTAAGGCTTTCATAACCCGCTCTACCCTACACGTCAATCCTGAGACACATTTTACTGTATAAATTACAGATGGGATAATCCACAAATTCAATGCAGTGCCCTGAAATTTAATGTGCATATATCAGGTTTGTCAGTCACTTGGGGCCCTGACTGGATCTGGATTGTGGGGATCCTGGAGGGCCAGATACAACCTGGTGTGTGAAGGATGCTGTAATGGCTGTGGCAGTGGTGTGGGTTTCAGCAGGTGCAGGGATGGAGGCAGTGCAGGGTCTAGTGACAGTGGACGTGAGGTCCAGTGACAGTGAGCCATCTTGCCACTGATAGCCATGCCCAATGGGGCTAAGGGTCCAATTTCTGAATCTGGCCTGCTGACCCTATGCTTGACACCCCTGATATATATGAACTGCTGCTGAGGATAAGCCAAAACTTATGTCACAGGTATTGACTCAATCTTTCCAACAGATCCACAGAGTGAAGACATGAAATATTAATAATGATCTATAGGGCAATAATCAAAGAAATAAAATAACCCAGGACAAAGAATAACAGAACAAAAGGATACATCTCTGTATCAGTGATCCTCAACAAGTGTGCTGTGGACCCCTGAGGTGCCTCCAGGTATGAGGAGAAAAGCAGATAAATGCAGGCTCAGGTTTGTCCCTTCTTAGCTGATCCTCCACCTCCACTGCCTGGCTGTATTACTCTATCTTCTGTATTCATGAAGCCCATGCATAATTTGTTATTAGCTATATAACATCATAGATATCTTTAGTTTTCATTTGATTGTAAGTTGCTGTTAACACCAACTCTATAGAAAATAAATAATGAAGATATAGTCATTTTGTGAAAGAGTATGAGAATGCAGGTATTGCTAATTCTTCTCATCTAATCACCTAATTGATTTCCCACTTTATTAATCTATTCAGTTATTGGATTTTTTTACTTTATTTTTGGAAAGATAAACAATCCAATGGATTAATCCTAAATTAGAAAAAAATAAGATCTTATTCTGTTGATTTCACTGGAACTATGCTTATTTATATCAATTAATGATCAGGTCCAATAAGTGTATAGATAAAACACAAATTTCTCATACGTTCATCTTTTCAGCAAAAGATGTTTTGTGATATAAAATGAGAAATATTTAAGCAGTAGAGGAAAGCCTGACTACTGCATCATGCCAATGATGTCTTACCTTTTAGTGTACCCCATGTCTTTGGAAAATACCATGTTATTGTTCACCTGACATACGAATAAAAGTAACTGTCATTAATACAACTATTCTACTACCACTTTTACCGTTTAATGCCCCAAGATTAAAAATTACCAGTGTGGGTTTAGGATAGCGGAGAGTTATTTTAAATGATTACTCTTCCTGGGTGAAGAACCATTTCAGATTTTCCAAGTCACGTAACTAAAACCGAATAGATCAGTGCAGGCTATATAAGCCCTGAATCCTACACACTTAATGAGCTTATTAAAACTATTTGTGTCCATAACATATACACAGGAGTGTTTTGAAGAGTTGGGATACAAAAAGCATGAAGAGCTAAAATGAATAGACAACCTTTAACACAGAGAAGAAAAACATACATTTTTCTCGGCTTTCAAGCATGTAATAAAAGTACTGAACCAGAACTAAGCAGGTTTTTTTACAAAAACAATCAGCTCTCCAATTATTGTCTCAAATCCATCTCAGCAGGTGGAAGATGAAAGTCATTACCTTTTGATTGTCTGGTGGCCTATGTGAAATAAGTTGGTTGTCCCAATCTCAGACCAACTGGGCAGGCAACAAGATAATAAAATTCACGGCCTAGCATGCTTATACGCAACCTCAGCAGAAACAAGACTGAATGTGTTAGCAACACTATAGGCAGAATAGGTAAGGCAATAGTACTGCTGTTGCTACTCTTTCTTTTCTATGAAAAAATGACCTCCCAAATAGCCTATAGTGGTGGTAACTACTTCAAAATTGATGGACAAAGAAAATTTGGCGTCTAGCAGATCATAAAACTGTGGACCCAATTCATTATTAACCTGCATCTTGTCTACTCAATTACTCCATAACTATGTGAGTTATGGAGTAAATAACTTGAGTAAATAGCAGCTGGCTCTGAGCCAAAACCAAGACCACCTTGACCACAATCACTGAGCTCCAGTACATTGATGATGCTGTAGTGTGTACTCACTTGAAAACAGACCCTGAGGCAATCGTCGATGTCTTTACTGAGGTATACAAGAAAACAGGACTGATGCTTAACATTCAGAATACTAAGGTCCTCCATCAACAAACTTCTCATGAACAGTCCCCAGAGCTCTGGTAATCCAGATCCACGGTGAGACTCTGGAGAACATTGAGTATTTCCCATACCTTGGAAGCCATCTCTTGCAGAAGGCTAACATCAACGAAGAAATCAAATATCCTTTGGATACCTGAAGAAATGGGTGTTCAAAGATTGTGACATCAGATCCAAAACCAAGCTTATGGTTTACCAAGCAGTTGTGATCCTCACCTTGCTGTACAGAGCTGAGACATGACAATGTACAGGAGAAAGCTAGCATTGTTGGAGAAGTACCATCAATGCTGCTGAAGATCCTGCAGAAGATCCTTCAAATCCAGTAGGAAGACAGACACACCAACGTTACCGTCCTCCTGCAAGCAACTTCACTGGGCCAGCCACATCATCTGGACATCCAGCTCCAGGCTCCCAAAGCAACTTTTACTCTTGCAGCTCAGTCAAGGTGTATGCTCAAGAGGAAGGCAGAAAAATCGCTTCAAGGACATCCTTGAGGCCAACTTAAAAAAATGCAACATCAACATCAACTCATGGGAGACTATCACTCAGGATCACCATAAACAGAGGAAGAGCGCTGCAGCGATCTCAATACTTTGAAACCTCACAACAACAACAACAGAAGATGGAAAAGTGGGAGTGGCAGAAACAGCATATCACAGACGAAATCAAGACTCTAGTGCCACCCACCCCACATGAAAACATATGTATGAGTTGCAGTAGAGTCTGTTGATCCCAGATAGGCCACATCAACCATCTTTGGACACACAGATAAAACAAACATGGAAAACAATCATCTTCGACTGCAAAAGAAGAAGATAAGTATGTAAGTGCAAAGAGATGCATTCTGATTTGGCAATGTGTTACCCAATTTGTCTGGTGCAAGTGGCTGCACACAGTTATGGCAACAGTGAATTTAGGGCTTTGGAGGTTTAACTATACTAATAAGCAATGTGAACAATGTTGAGAAGGACTTAATCCTTAATCCTGTGTATAATTTTAGTCCTGTCTCTACTTCCTGCCTCCAGATGGAGCTCATTTTAGTTTGTTAAAAACTGTTGAACTGTGTTAAATATTTAGAAGTCTGCTGACTATGTTTATTGTAAATGCATATGCATATCTCAGTTGAGATGTATGTAATGGTTTAAATTTTACACATAACCTTAGTTTATGCAATGAGTATTTAGAAAGCATATCCTCTAGTAAGCACTGTGGATTACTGCCTCATACCTTATTTTGCTCCAATGAGCTGCACCAGTAAAGCCTCACTGATACTTTCATTTGTATATTTTATCTTTTCATTTGTTTGTTCCTATAAATTTCTTACCTCAGCAATGCTGCTAACAGTTATGGAAAATTGTTATTAAAAATCAAAACACAAACTAAAATGCCCGATACAAGATATTTTTTCTTTGCTTTTATTACACTCTTTTTGTATCTTGCATAATGAATCTTACTACAGGCATTTAGTTGACACAAATGTGTATAGACTCCAGTCCCAAAGACTCTACCTGCTTTGACCTCCTAGCCTTATCTTCTTGACAAAAACAAAACAAAAGAAAAACAAAAAAATATTCTTAGCCTTGACTCCAGTTCTCTCCTTCGGCCTGTTGTGGGAATAGGAATGTATGTTTTCCTTTAAGTCTTTATTTTCAACATAGTTCACAGGCATGACCCAAATATGATTTAAGAGAATAGCAACTTAGACCCTCTAGGGGAAACTCATGGAGACTGATAACACTACAGAGAAGGATAAGACTTGCAAGCAAACAAAATGCTTGTCAGTGCATGTCTGTTAAGATGCGTCTTTTGTCATAGTACTATACTTGTAATGTGACATTTTCAACTATGTAAACTGACACAAAGAACTGTTTTTGAAAACACTGCCTTTGTTGAGCAAGAGTAGTTCACTTCTAAAGTTTGGCTTCACAAAGAAAATAGTACTGTGAGGGAGTTGTTTAGCGTGCATCAGTGATTTCTCATACATTAACTAAGTAAGTTTTTTCCCTATGTCTAAACTGTACTAACCCAACCTGGAATCTGAAAGAAAGCTGCTTTCTTTCTGTAATCATTGCACCAAATATAACGATTGAAAATGAAATCAGGTTACCAATTTGTTGATGGTACACAAGGAATAGAAAATCAAGCTCCCTTTGCCAAGGGCAGGGGGCCAGGAGTACTCCCTCTCTGAAGTACCAGGAATAGAAAGATCAAGATATGACTCAGGATATACAAAAGAGGTAAAATGATATTCTTCCTTACCTTCTGTGTAACCCAACTGTATACTTTTTCATTATCATAAAATGTAGTAATTTCTAGTGAGGTCTTAATATTGCAAAGGAAATGCTATTTATACCACCTTACAAATTCACATTCACATGCATTACTCAAGGTATATTGTTCTTTGCATGGCAGAATATTTACTCTGCTACAGGATTCAATTGTGCAGAGTATAAACAATTGTATACACACCTGCACAGTATTTGGTAGTAAAGTGGTTAAAATATTTATTTGCACTTGAGAAAGAGAAGTTTTTCACTAGTCCCCAGCCCCCACCACCCTAACCCCTCAGAGTGATACCATGTCATCTGCTAAGAATGGACACAAGAACTGAGCCCTGTTTCACAAGAAAGAAGTATTAATAAAAGTGCTAAGGAAAATTTGGGTTACGACATCATCTTCTCAAGGTTCATGTCCCTCCCTGTTGGTCATGATTAGCAGTGAGTGCCTGGATTCTCTGCTGAATAGAAAAAAAATTAACATCTACCTAAGGGAGGGCAGTACACTAGGTACCTTACAACACACAACAGTCCAGCCTTTCCTTAAGAATTTACAAAACAGAAGAGAAAGTAAACAGTAATTTATTATTTGCTATCTCTCACGATACAAGAACTCTCTCTCATAATATAAGGGTTCATAAAATGAAACTAGTAGTAAATTTAAAACTGACAAAAATAAGTTATTTTCCACACAGCATGACCTCAGACAAGTCAAGTGCACTACATACCACTGTGCTTACATATCATCTGTGTACAACTCCTGTAGTGACACATCAGTGACATACAAATGTCTGCATTATTCTCATCCAGTAAAGATATTGCTGTTTGCAGACAATACATTGCTTGATGAAGACCAGCTGAGAAAAGTGAATTTAGGAATATAGGAAACACAAAAGTAAAGTTAATTGGAATAGATTTTTTTCCAAAAGCTGGTACCAGATATGCGGTAGGATAATTAAATGTACATACTATCAATGAACCATCACTAACCCTTCAGAACCAAAAAACTTGGTGCTAGGAGTATTTTTGACAGTATTTTTGCATTTTTGAAAGCATCTGAGACAGCCTTCTGCAGAAACTTAGAGGTGTTTAGAACTGCTGGTTTGGTAGGACTTAGGTCACCCTCATCACCCTTTTATGTCTGATTCTTAATAAAGAGAAATAAAGGGAGCTCTGGTGAGGCAGAGTCCATAAGAACCTCTCTTCTATCTTCAGGTCTGATGGCATTTGGTGATGAGTCACACCATGATTCAGACAGCTCTCATACCAGCACAGGGGAAACTAAAGGATACCATTTTTCTTAGCCGCTTTTTCAATCCAGTGGGTGATCTGGTCCCAGCAGTGCTGTTCTCTGGTCATCTGCTGCTACTAGACTTGGAAGTGGCATGTGGAAAATACTCTGCCAGAAACTACCTGACTGTAGATATAGGAGAAATATAAAGGGAGAGATGGATTACACTACAGCCACAACAGACACCATATACAAGAGAAGTTCTTATGGACTTTTTGTCTATAATCATGGGCATCTGGGGACAGCGGACAAGAAGTTCATCTAGACACATCTAATCATGGCCAGTTGGGCCAAGGGTGAGATAAGATTTCAGTGTGAGTCTGTGTACACCAAAATATACTGTCTCTATATGTACTGAACCTCACCCCTGGTGCAAGCATTATATTATTAACCAGGAAGTAAGAGCTGGACCTTTTTGCCAGTCTCAGGAGAAGCATGCCAGACGTTGGGTAAAATTTCGTGCTACTCCAGCTTGGTCCTCTATTAATTTTAACAACAATATTGCCTCTATGGCAAGTAATGTTTTTAACTTGGATGAATCAATTCAAAAGTTCTGGGATGGTGGGGAGAGGGCAGAATGAACTGTAATGTATCTCCACACATGGAGCAGAACTCAGCTGAATAAAGCCCAAGGAAATGACAAGAACAGCCAGACAATTCACACATTTAGTAAGTGTTTTTCCAATCAATCTTCTGCTTTTAAATCTCCTATACTGTCATTCTTGTTAGCAATGAAGACTGTCAAAAATAAGACTAGAGAAATAAAAACTGTTACTGAATACTGTGCTACTGCTCATAGGTCTTGTCTTGAGCAAATACTTTCCAGATTTGGCTAGGAATTTGGGTGGATTTCAGTTACTCTGACAAAACTTTGTTTTCTTACAGTTAACGCCTACCAATCAACAAGCTGTAATGAACTATCAATTCTGATGCTTTAAAAAATAAAGCTGACAAGGATTTAGCTCAGAGTAAAAGGTATCCTGTTTCTCTGCTGCCCTACAGTTTTACTCTTTACACACACTATGATCAAGACCTATAACATGCTTTTTTAAAGAAAGCCTGCACCCAAAATTCAATCTGAGATTTATAAAAAACTTCTCCTAGACCAACTGAGAAAAACAATGAGACATCATGTAAAATTTTAGTTTTAAAGTGTTACTGTGAAAAGAAAATTCTATATATTTTTCCAAAGTTCTATGCTAAGCATAAATCACACACGCGAATTCAAGTTGCGAGCTAGTATTAAATTGACATTTTTTTTGCCAGTGATGCAGCTTTCAACACACCAGTGTTCTGGTTATTTGATACACTGTAAACGTGGAATAAAATGTTCACAAACATTCTTTCAGGGAAAGAAGCCTAGAATAAACTATTTAAATGCAGCAACAGTACTATAAATAAAGCAATATACTAAAACTTTTACAGATTTAACTTTGCATTGTGTTACTACTGATAACTGGTTTTGTTGTAGCAATTATTAGCATCAACAATAATACACTGAATAATGGGCCTTCAAGTTTTAGAGTACACTAATAAAATTAAAAACAAAGCACCTTCACACTGTGCAACTAGAAGTGCAGGTGTTTTTAAATACCCCTCTCCCCACAAATAATTGATTTCCTAGTATGTTCTAACATATAGAAATAACTCCAGCTGTTACTTTTCAAAATCAAGGTACAAACACTGGAAATTATAACTATTCAAGCTTCTCTGATCGTCAGAATGTTTGACCCAAAGAAAAATAAGATTTGCAGTTTTTCAAGATAAAATGACTTAAGTATGCATCTAGGACAGGATATTCAGCGCAATTAGCTAGAATGGAAAAGAAAAGGAGTTGGGAGAAACAGTTAAGAACTGTTATTCTTTGTTTTACTGATAGATACAAACTGTTCACCTGAAAAAGATTTAGCCCACACTGTAAGATGGGACTTAACCGTGGGCGCTTAAATAGCAAAAAAAGAAAGGAAAGGCAATGTAAAAGCTGGAAAAAAGGAAATTGTGTGTTATCAAAGAACTATTAATTGCTCCCTAAGTAAGAGCAAGTCATGATCTTCTTCCTTTATTTACTTGGGCTTTCAGCTGTCCAATCAAAGAGATGTTGTGTTGGCTGTGTTAAAAAGAAACACTGCTTTTGTTCCAATTATGGCCCACAAGACATTATGGGCTTTTACTTCATTGGTTTTATAGCTTACTACTGCACTTTAAAGAAACAAGAAGAATAGAAGACAGGTCCCAATGGTTAGTAAACAGGAACAGGATCACAAAACACACAATTAACAGGGGTTTTGTTGGTTCTGTTCCTTCATTAGCCTTGTATGGAAACCTAAAATTTTCTATTAGCACATTTTCACTGTACTTCAATATCTGAAGCATTAGACACAAGAGGTCAAAATGTAATATTATAAAGAAACAAATGTTCTCTACTGCTGAGTGGGGATTAAGAGCATTATGTGTTTCAGTGTTATGGACATTCCCCACTTCCTGGCAGAGTAGCATGAAATAAGCATTGCTATCAGTGTCCCTCCTATGGTCAACAACTGACCAGGAACATAAATAGTAGTTTTTCTATTGCTTCAAGGCTTGACTGAGGCATAGCATATATTAGATTTCTATTGTAACCTATAAACTCAGCAAATAGGGGGGATGGAAAACAAGGTACATTACCTCCTCCTTGTATCTCTCCACTGCATAGGCCTGATGTTTGGGTGCTATGAAGGTGTTGGCATTTCCCTTCCACAAACAGAAGACTGATCCACATGTAAAACATTGCCCATGCCAGCAGAACAGGGCCCATGAGCTGCTTAACATTTTTGGCATAAAAAAATACTTGAAAATGCCAAGAACTTTTTAATAAAAAAAAAAAAGTAAGTTCCGTTTGCAGATAGCAAAGATGTTTGAATGTCTTACCATTAGACCTCTCCTTTCAGATTTAAAATAGCTGAGTCTTAATTTAAATTTTTATAAGACATTCTAGAAATTCTTAGGCACCATCTAACTTGAATACAACACTTGTCTCTAGGTGACAGAAAAGAATGAGGCTGAACTGGGCTGTCAAGAATAACAAATACATTTCCTAGAGTGAAAGATTTCATATTTATATTATCTTCACTCTAAGACAAGGTCTGCATATATTTTTCTGTTTTGAAAAAATTGAGGAGTGCTTTGTATAAAGGGAACTAAAAATACTTGTCCCTGATGTTGCTTTGATAAAGTAGACAAAAAGGATAGATTTTAAGTTATTCTGCATCATGATGAATTGAGCAGGGTAAATTTTTTATTGAAAATTAGACTGGTATTTCGAAAGAACCAAGGCAGCTAATCTAGGTTCCTTACTACCTTTAAAAGTCTGGCCCAAAAATGTTTAAATTAAGCACATTCTTAAGTGCTTTGTTGGATCACAGCAGAGTGCTCACCACTTTGCAGAATCAAAGTCTCAATGAGGGAGAGATGGATATCTTTGGCAGATCCTTTTCCATTAGACACCCCAGTGTGATCCTGTTCCACCCTACCCGAGTCCCTGCAAAACTGCTAATACAAAAGCTGTGTGGATAGTCCTCTTCACTGCTTTTTTTGTGATGTCATCTTAAGGCCAATGTGACAACATATTACAAAAACAGAAGCACTAACACATTTTTAGGAACAGAATAGAAAAGACTCATACTTAGGCACCTAGTAGGTGGAGCAGGATCTGGCTCCTAATATGAAAAGTTCTGTAAACAGCACACAACTCAGCTTCCTCAAGTGTTGTTGCTTTATGGTTTTTTCCCCACTCTGTGACTCTGACTGAAGAGCTGGTGAGATGAAAGAGGAGTAATCAAGTGTTATGAAAGCCTGATCTAGCGTGATGGAAGAGGCACTTTGACTGTATTGGTAATGGGAAACAACTGCAAGGCTCTTCCTCTTCATGTTTCAACCCTGCCCTGACAAAGGCTGCCTTGTCAGATGGTTTACTTTTCCTTTGGTTAGTCTGTGTTTGTGTGCTTGACAATCTGGTAATTCCAGCTATCACAATTAGCTCCTGTGAGGACTTACTTTCCTTTGCACATGGTTCATAGCTTCCTGTGGTCCCCATGGCTGTGCTCCCAGTTCCAGTATGAATCATTCATGTTTCTAGAATAATTTAAGTACTTAAAGGTAATTTCTCTGCTGCGTAAGGGACCCTAGTAGTTATACAAATATTACTGTGCAGCATCAGTTACTCCTAGCAAAACCTACAAATGACGGAGACATTAAACAATACAGATCATCTTAATAATTGAATGCCAAATAAGTATAAGATGCAGAAACAGCAATACAGTATCACAAAGCATTGCCAGGAATTAAATGCAAGTGCTCTGGATTTTTTAAATTTTTTTCCTGTTTTTGTGTTTCAATTGAAAAAATACATAAAAGCCAAGACAAATAATATTCTTCCCCACAAAAGCTTACTTATTTTATTTATAACTGCTTACTTTTCAGCTAAACATGCACACATGCACATCACATAAAAAACAGAACAATTTTATCTGGCATTGAAATAAAATGACTGACAAAAGGGGTGAATCTGTTCTCAGAACTATATGCAAATGAAATTCTCAAATTCATCAGCTCTAAATGAGACCCTTTCTCTTACAAAATCTCTCCAACTGCTACAAGGAAGGAAAACAAAAACAGGGTAGGAGTTCTCACTCAATACAAAGAAGGGAAACAGTTACAAAGGGTTTGCAACACCCAGGAATAGCTGCCGTCTTCTACCCTAAGGGTACATACAGATGTATGGGGAGGTTAGATTGTGTTAAAAAATGACCACCTGTTCTAACTTAGTTTGCCCAGATGTGGACATTACACTTAGATCCTGTGTTAGCAGAGCTATGTGTGAACTGTACATAAGTTCAGGACAGTTAGATCAGTCTAAAAATAGCCAACCCAAACCAAGTTAAGTACAGGTCCAAGGTAGTCTAACTTAGATCAAGTTTGATGAAATGGATATTTGTACAGTTTCCAATGCAATCCTGGGGCCAGGAAAACCCAGCCACTGGACCCAGCCCTGGGGCTGTGCTTTTCCTCCCCCCGCCCCCCTGCAGCACTGGGGTATTTTTAGCCCTCCAGCCCCTCCCCCGGGTGGACAACCTCCTCCCTTGCCTGAGCCTACAACCCCTCACCCCCCATCCTGCAACCTGCTCCCAGTGTCAGGTTTACTGGTTTTCACTGGTAGCTGAGGAAGTAAGTCAGGGTGGGGAGAGTGGTGGGGCAGGATGTGGGGCTTGATTCACCAGGGGGGCCAGTTCCAGGGTGGGAGAGAGCTCCCTCATGCCCCCAAACCTTTGCACAGATCCCACTAGCCCCCTGATACCACCAAACCCTCCTGGACCCTCTCCTGGACCCTATTTGCCACCCCCTCACAGACTCTGCCTGCCCCCTTGATCCCTCCCACAGACCCTGCTAGCTGCCCAGATCCCTTCTGCAGGCCCCTATGCTTCTCCACATTCTCCCCAATCCCCCTCTTGGACATGGCTAGCCCCCCGACCCTCCCAATCCCCCTCAGACCCTGCTTGCCCCCCGGTTCTCCCCAAGGCCCCCCTCCCCACCCATCCTGACTTACCTTAGATTAGGCGGTCATTTTTAACATGATCATTTTTAACATGGACAACTTCCCCTCCTGCCTAAGCCTGCCAAACTCCCTATCCTGCAACCTGCTTCTGGTGTCATGTTTACTGGTTTTCACTGGTGCCAGGAGCTGAGGAAGTAAGTCAGGGTGGGAAGAATGGTGGGCAGGATGGATAACCCCCCCACCACCTCTCCAAATGTCTGTAAATGCCCTAAGAGTGTCTTTGGGCAATTTTGCCTAGTTCATTTGAGATTTTAATGCTAAACCAGCTAAGCATGCTTACTGTCTCATGGGAATGTCTTGGGAATTTTTTTGTTCTGGAATATCTTATTTTGCCATAGTTTTTCTAGGTAGCTGAGCTCTTAGGGCATTTATAGACTTGCTTCAGGAGGTGGGGGCTTTAAATAGTGCAACTCCAAGAGCTGTGTTAATTAAAAGTGCCCAGAGCACCATGTGCATCAATATCCCTGCACTGAAAAAGCACAGCAGACCTTTTTGAACTAAAGCTGGTCAAATGCGTTTTAATTTAAAGTGCCCCACCACCATTTTTCAGCATGGGGATGGTGATCTGTGATGCACATGATGCTGGAGTCTGCTGTGGTGCAGTAATTGCCACACTCCAGCAGACTTGATTAATTGATTAATCCATTAATTAATTACAGCATGTTGGAGCAGCCTCCCTGCATGTGTATAGGAATCTTTAGTAGGGGAATGGGATAAAAGTGTTAAGCAGTTGGCTATGCTCAGATGGCTAAAATTTTGTCTTATAAAAATGAGAGAATATAGAAAATAATCATATAATTGCTCATCCATGTTTCAGAAATGTATACCCAAAGCTAGCCTTCCAAGTCACTGAAGACCTGACATGCAAGACAAATAATCTAAACAGCAGCCTGACTTTCTAAAGTGCTGAGTAGTTGACTTGAGTTGGGCTTCAGCAAGGACAAACACTTGTTAAAAGACTAAAGATGGTTTCCAATGTAGCTGATGTGCCATTTTTCTGCTTCTGCCCAGACTGTATCTTAGCATGTGCTCTTTTGCACTATTTCATTCAAAGCTGTGATAAATTCCTCCTCCTCCTATTAACTGGGCAATTTTCTAGCACATTAACTCTGGTCAATTAAATAGGTGAATGGCCTCAGAGCTACCACACAGGAACCTGCAGCAGAAGCAATAATAGCAGTGGAGATGACAGGCTCTCCTGAGAGATAAGTGCAGCACCTATTTGATTCATTAAGAGGCTGATCTGACTCCAATTAAAGACAATGGAAAGATTCCCACTGAGATTTCAGTGGGGATTGTAATGGGCTCTAAGTAAGTAGAAATTCAAAGAAAATAATTTTGGAGTGGAGTACTTTTGCACAGCAGCACAAAGGGTTCATTTGTTTGCACCTATGGTTATAGTATCTAAAGTCCTGATCCTGTCATTTAAAGTAGCATGGCAGAGCTTTATGTCTGTGCAGAGTGCCATTCAAACCAGTAGTGCCACCAGGACATCACCAGGGTATCAGGGGTTTCACCCATTGAACAGCTTGTAGAATTCCATCCCCTAGACTCATGAATCACTCAACTGGCTGTTTCACTAAAATAAATTAAAATAAAATAAAATAAAATAATGCCAATGGAGCGGTGCCAAATTATACCAGCAGACACTCTGACCTACATTTTAATAGTTAGTAATATGAACTTCTCAGCTAGAAGCCTCATTTTTCAAAACAGCAAATGTTTCCTATAGAACCTGAAAAATATTCTCCTGGGATTCTGTGAAGTTCTGCCGAGCAATTTTACAAAAGACCTAATGTTCTCGCTTCATATAGTGACCAGGCTCTAGCAATCTCTTAGTGATCAATGGTATTTCTAAGGCTTTCTGTTTCCCCCATGTTATCATTTATTTAAATGGATTTTACAGATGAAATTCCAGTGAACATGAAATCAGATTGCCACCACTGTTATTTGGATTGGGCTGAGTCTTTGTATTCTGCTTCTTTCATGAAATACAGCTTTGTGAAAACCCTTTTGATTCACATGAAAGCAGAGCCTGAGATTGTTACCTATATGTCCTATTATTATTCTTTTGTACTGGAGAACCAAATACCCTTATATTTCCAATGGAAAATTTTTCAAATTTTATAAAGTATAAAATTTATGATAAAGCTTGGCCTAAATTTGAAGAGGGGGAATTAATTAAAACACTTCTTTTGTTAAAAAGGCACGAATGTTCTCTGAAAACTGAGCTTTCTGGATCCCATCTTTTCTTCCTTAGCCAGAAATCACCAACATAAATTAATGTTCAAGAAGTATAGGATAAGGAAATGGCAATGACTTGACACATAGGTAAAAAACTACTAATTTACTCTGGCCCAGTGCAGTAAAGTCAGTGTCAGCTGAAGTAAACCAGATTGCATATCTTGATAGAAGAGAAGATTAGCTCCCCTATATTTATACTTTTATCCATGGTCTATTTTTGACAAAACAAGGCCAATATTTAAAATGAATAAATACAGCACTTTGGAGATCCAGTGCTAATTAATTTGCAGCATTTTTCTAAACTATTTTACTAAAGATAAAGTAAAGTTACTTTCAACTTTGTCAATTTTTAGGCAGAGAAAAATCTATATTGCTTTGCATGAGAAAAATATTCAGCATTAATGAAAAAAATCAAATATACTCTTTTATCATTTAAATGTATCTACTCTTATTAAAGAAAAAGAACTCAGAGAAAATTGGAGCCACCAACAGTGCTGAAAGCAGAAACAAGTCTTTCAACTAACCTGTTCACAGGAAGACAAAGTATACTGAGATTATAATTTTTTTTTAATAAAACAAGTTCATACCAAGCGCTCTGGGATTTGCACTTACAACGGTAGCTCTGTTTGCAGTTGTGTGATGTATATGGAAGCATTCTTTGCAAGTGTAACATAAGGGCTCATATGTTTGAACAATTTTCACTATGTGACTGGAAGTCAATTTGCTGGCTCTACACATGAAAATATAAGCATTTATTTCAAATATGATAGAGTTCCAAGTTTTTTCATTAAGTCATATTACAGAAACCATCTGTTTGCTGTAGATTTTTTTCCCCTCAAGCCAATTAAATTAATTTCTTATAGCCTCATCTTCTTGTCAAGTACTCAAGTTCTCTATCTCCCTCTCTGGTCTTTCTTTCTTTTAATTTGCTACTTGTATGAACTTTTCACCATTAGGTAGGTAGATGGAGTACATGTAAGCCTCCCCAGTACTCCATAATTCATCTCACCCTATAGTCAACAATATAAGCACATTACTTATACAATAATTTTGTAGCTTGAGAACTAGCATTCCATCTTTTAAACTCATAAATGTTCTACATTGTGGTAAAATATACAGAATGATCAGACTGGTCTGGAATCTCTGAGATATTTAAAGAGTACATACTCTGCTTTCAATATTTTCTGAATGCAAAAAGGACCTTGAAGTTGCAAACAGCCAACCTTCTGTGTTGATTAATAACTCCAGGGACCAGATGTCATACATACAATATTTATACATTGTCTTTTATTTTTCAGGGTAGGTGCATAAAATACCTGAAACAATACAGCAATTGTCAGGCTGGGCTTTAGAGATTTATGTGAAAGAAGACTCCATTGATGGGAATGGTAATATAAATAAAAAACACATGATAGATTTCATTGATCTAACCCACTGAAAATGTATAACCCATCAGGGTGTTTGAGAACATTTAGATGCCTTGTTTCAACAGCAGTTCATGTCTGTCAGCAATTTGAATTTTAAATTCTCATATTAGCTTCAGGGAATAGCAGTGGGAGTACTTCGAAGGCTAGAGTATGGGGATGAAAAGATAAGAAACCTTTATTAAGAAAAAGCACCAGAATATCTATTACAGAGCATGTACTGTGAAATAATGGACATTTCAGAGGTTATAGATAGATTAACAAATATTCCAAATGTGTTTTCTGGTTTAGAGATATATTATAGTTGATCTCATAATTCAAAGTTGTTTTAATAACAGTTTTCAATCAAGTGATTTTTCATTTTGCCAAGTATTGCAATTTAGAGTTCATTTCAAACATACTCTATTGAAGGATAAAGCTACAGATCTTACTGGCATTGATGGGCATCTTTACATGTGCGCCAGAAGGTGGGGGGGGGGGGGCACTTTAATTACAGCAGCACTGAGAGCCACACTAATTAAAGTGCTCAGAACGTCTCATGCATTCAACGTCCCACACTTCAAAATGGTGGTGGGGGTGCTTTAACTAAAGCTCATTTGACGAACTTCAGTTAAAGCGACCCTGCCACCATTTTGAAGCACAGGGACACTGAATACACAAGATGTGGAGGCTACTAGAGCATGCTAATTAGCACGCTCCAGCAGACTCAACTGAGTCTGCTCCAACGTGCTGTAATTGCAGCATATTGGAGCAGTGTCCCTGTACATCTACAGGCATCCACTGTGATCAGTTCTTACTGAAGTATTTCTAGCAGTAACTGCAATTAATAAATCATTCTTGAAGTGCAGAGGACATAATTGTTTTATTCTGAACTAGGTTCAAGACCATGGCCATCAAAACACAAAACAACTCAAGAGGGACAGGCACAGTGTGTGCTAGTGAGATAACTACATGGGGCTAGACAGTGCCTATTAAGTTATGGCCTGTGATGGGAGTAATATAGTACTTCACTGCTGAGTCCAGAGGCTCCAGAGAATCTTGTACCCTTGTACAGTTGCTCCTGGAGTTTATAGGCACATTATGGTAGCAAGTCCATGATATCATTGCTTAGAACATAGTCCTCCACTACAGTCAGGTTTGTAGACTTGTGACTTGTGAACGTGTAGGACAGAGCACTCACTGAAGAGTTTTGCAATCTGCAATTCATAATTAATTTAGGAAAACATATTTCTATTTAGCACATTGACAAGTGTGTACTTTTATGAGTTCTCTCTTTTTTCTTCTTTTGTAGATGTTTGATATTTGAGATCTTTGCCACTGATTAATAATATGCTGGTACTATGAGATGAAACTCACTTCTCCAGAAAATCATGACTTAGGAACAATTTTGAAGCCTCTCTAATGTGTGCCCCCATACAAGTTTCATATGCAGAATGACTACAGAAATATTACCATATTTTTTAGTTTTCATGAATGCTGCTTATCCAAAGGAATTTCCTGTTTGGCTAATATGATTTTGAAATCATTTTTCTGACACCCTGGCTCCTGGTAGTAGAATTTACTTTGGAAAAACATGAAGATTGGGGAAATAACGCTAAAGATATTCTACACTGGAAGTAATATAAAATGAAAAAATTAAATTCAACAGCAATAAAATTAAGATCCCTATTACTGATAGGAAAATTATGAAAAACTAGCTAAAAGTCTTGGTCACATTTTTATAATAAAACTTTAACTTATTGATCATCTCTAAATTCCCTAGTTATTTCCTGTTTCTCTGTACAGATTCCTTCTCTGGTTTTCAACAAATAACTGTGCAGGCTGGATAGGATTTAGAGACACTGTTCAAAAGCAAATCCAAACCACTAACATTGTGATATATTCTAAGAATAATCTGTAGACATGGACCTTGCATTGCTAGAGATCAGTTCATCTTGCACCCTACATTTGTTTTTTAGATACTCCTGATACATATATCATGTTCAAAAATATGATATTTTTGAACCAATGTTAGTTGAACTGATGTTAGAACCAGTGTTAGAATGTTTTCCCCCACTGTTCTTCTTTCTGTCTGTGTTTCTCTCTCTCACATGTATAAATGTACATCAAATCAGATAGAGAGAGAATGTTATCAAATCAAAGGAGTTAAAAAGAGGAACTCCTTTTTTCCACTCTCTTAATCTATATAGTTGTGGTTTGCTTGAACAAACAATAAAGATGACATTAAATCAGAAGGTATACTTTTTTAGGATCATACGCTGGAAGTATAAAATCAGAAGATGTAAGCTGATGGTAAGTCACTTCTATAGAGGTGACATCATTATATATAACAATGTCAACTTATTTCCATCCGACATGGAATTTAAAAGACAAGGCTAATTTATTCCCCACAGTCCAACAATTTGAAAGTTGAGAAAATGAGAAGCACTTGTAAGCATGACTCAGAAGGGCAGCTTAGTTAAAAATTAAGAATGTAATTACATTTGGAATGTCTGAACCTTCTGGTAAATGCAAGCTAATTAAAGATGTGATAATAATTGCAATATCTCTAACATGGGGGCCCTACCTAAGCTTCTATCTTCTGTACTGATGTAAATGTTTAAACAATCACAAAATCATCATAATCATATCAAAATTAGACATTATATTTAATTATATTAGATATGGCATTTGATTATCACACATTACATTTTTTCTTCTGATTAAGTGGGAATCAGGAAACTGGCTTAGATTTGGACAACCTGAGGCATAACCCACAACCACGAGAAAGGTGACAGAACCCTACACCCACATTTAGTTATGGAAATTCAGGATTTTATCTTTGATTATCTACAAGTTTAGCAGACTTTAACTGATGCAACATTATGCTTCAGCTAGCACTTTCAAAAAGAGTTACTTTTTGCTGCCATTAATGGAATGATGTATATCTGAACTTTCCATAGGTCTTGATTGGAAAGGCTGTAAACACTGCCTTCGATGATATTTTGGAGTGCATCATGATGGCTAAAATATCCACCTAAGATTATTGTTGTGCCTTGGCATGTGGCGATTGATTTGGTATTATTTTAAAGCAAAATGCATTACATGAAATAACCCCAAAATCAGTGAGGTAGGAAACCTTGCATACATTTCCCACAGTTGTTGAACTGGATCCGAGGAAGACAGTGCAAGCTGTAGCAGTGCTATAATGGCAGTAGCTGCACTGCTCTGGGAACTCTGTGTATTGCAGTTGTGGGATGGAACTGAAAATGTGTTGATAAAAGTTGCTGCCTTTTCTTCAGTTTGTTTAAGGCTTCAAGTGCTGAGAGCAGGAGAGGAAGAGAGATTGTATTAAAGGATTTCAAAGGGGACAAGGGTGAGAAGGCCTTCCTAGTACTATATTATTTTTATTTCAGGCTCCACTGATTTTTAATTCCTAATTTTCTTTTATCAATGCAGACTTGAACGTTGTGTGATTTTTGCCAACTGGATGTTGTCTTGTAGGATTTGGTTAATACAGCTGGGTGTGCTCTGATTTTTTCCCCTTTAAAGATCAAGCTGTGATGCAAGATGAATATGAACAATAAAGAAGAATGAAGTGGGAACCTTGGTTGATACCTTCTGAAGGTCTGATTTGACAGTAGTATAGTGACTGGGGGAGAAGCAGCCTACAACAATTATTTTGTCTTTTTAACCCTTTATCAAATAGAAGATGGCACAAGAGTGAATTGAAATCCATTTTTAGTGGGGCATCTCAGGAATTAGTTGTGTAGTTGTGTTTAAAATCTTGGGAAGAGTTTTTGTTAAAAGAAGAGAGAATCTTTAAGAAGCCTTTAACAAAGAACAACAAACATTTGTTTTGTAATTTGAATAATTCTGTGGGAGTGGATCTAGTAAGATAAAAATAGGAATTGTGCAAGTGGTTATTACCAACTCTACTAAGGACTTATAGTTATTCACCACCACATCCATTCTTACACTGATGCGACACCACTGATTTTACAGAGTTATACTGAAAGCTAGTCTGGTTATGTCTACACATTTTCAGCACATCTGAGGAGGGAGTTGCGCATGGAAATGCAACTGTGAAACTGCTCTGGGAGTGTTCCCCTGCAGCTGCTATTGAGACCTCTGTCTTCATTGTATTTGAAAGTGTCTGTGGGAAATGCCCCAAGATTCAATTCAGTGCTGCACTTTCAGGTGTGCCATGTGGAAGCTAGAGTGGGTGACTAGGGGTACTTGGCACCATCCTTCCCTAGACACGTTGAAGATTTGATATAGATGTACCCAGAGTGCCTTTAAGAGGAACTGGAGTTTGCTAACAATTTTCTTACTTGTGTAAAACATAGTTTTGAAAATGATTATAATAGAACACTCCGCTGCAAAACATATTTTCTGTATCCTTACCTTTGGTAAGGCCCCTTTATTTGGATCAAGTATTCAAAAAATTATGCCTGTGGCTTCTGTCTTTTCTTTAGACCAATCAGCAGTTTCTGCACCTCTGCAACAAATTGTTTTCCCAGGATCTTTTTTTTCTCTCTCATTTCTACAGTAACTCAAGCCTGGAAATGTCAGTTTATTTTTATTCAACAAAAGATCCTTTTTCCTCATGCAGATTTTTTTATAGCTGTATAAATGACATATAAAGCTTGAAGGAAACATATCTATACTTTTTCTTGAACAATTATCTTTAAAAAGTGAATTCATTCATCATTAGATTAGAAGACCCAGCTATTTCTATTGTTTCAGTATTATATCAGTTATTAGAAATAGGAGTAATGATACGTTACTTCTTATGTGTATGTTTGGTGCATTTCCAAAGTGTCATTTATTATTATAGTTCTAAAAATTTGGGCTGATATCCTGGTCCACACATATCAATGAAAAAACACTCATGGATTTGAACTAATTCTAGTAGATAAGTTCTCTGAATCTATTTTGATTATTTTGAATAGGAGCCCATTTATAAACACCACCTTTAATTTTTATGTTATACCTACGACTCCTTTTCATTCATTCTTAGAGAATTTACATTGAATATTTTTCTTTTAATTTTGTCTTAGCTTCTTTTTTGGATTACAATTTTCAGTTGCAATTTTTACACTAGATCAACTTTGCATTTGTAAAAACATAAAAAAGTTAATATATGTAGTTAATTCCAGTTACTATTTATTTTTTGATTAGTGTGTGTGTGTGTGTGTGTGGACATGTGCATGTATGCATATACACAGGAATATTTTTGTGAATGAGTTTCATTGTTGAACAATATAAAGAGGGATTTACTTAAAGGTTATTAAATAATCAAGAGATTCCTCTAGCAATATTCCATGTAAACAAGAGCTGTGTAAATTTAATTCAGTTCTATTGCAGGTTTTAATAAACTCTTTTTTGCCTTCAGGGCAATTGAAAAGGAGGTTAAAATTATTCTGAGACTTGACATAAGGTGTATTTTCTCCAGGTTTTTGTCACATTTTAATTTTTTTATTTAAAAATACAGAAAAATGGAATGCATATAACTCAACTGCTGCTAAAATATAGCAGGGAAGATACTTATTACTGTCATCCAGAATTTTGACACCATTGACAAAAACAGATGTCTTCCCAAAGGACCATGAAAGTGCATTTGTTCATATTGTATGGATTAGTCACACTGCAAAAGTTTATGAATATTTACCAGTATGAACAAGATTTGGGGATTTTCTGAGTGTTATTAAAAACAAAATGATATGAAACTTAAAGTCTAATTTATTGCACTTTTGAGTGTGTGTGTGTGTGTGTATAATACTAATGCAAAGATAAATGTGCAATTCATTGCTTCACACTGCTTTCCTATTATCAGCTACCTACCCTCTCTTCCTCAAATATGCAGATTTTTTTTAGAATGTTGCCATCCATCTTTAAAAAGAAAAAAAAAAAGCACAAATTTTGAAAAGGTTGCATATAAGAAGATGGAAGGGTTTTGTTAAAAAAAAATCTAATGTAAAATTGTTCCACTCTATCAGCCAGCACACCTGGTCTTTTCATGCTTGTATCTAGGATTCTCAGCTCACTGGAATGGGAACTATCCAGATATCAGTAGCCTATAGTCTCAACTACATTATTCGCCTTCACGCAAATAATAAAATACAACAAATAGTAACATCAGTTTGATCAGCTGATATATTTTTTATCTACAATCTGCTGGCTTCCTTTGAGAGCTTTATTTAGTGTAATCATAATAGCTCCAGACTGAACTGTTGTAGGGAATGAAATTTGCAGGGAAAAGCAAAATGTAGTTGTGTTAGATATACTTCATTCATTTAAAAATAAGTACAACTTGATCAGACTTCACTGTTTTTCTATCATATCATATTTAGTGAATGTGACAAGAAAATCTTCCGTATAAATAGTGATGAAATCTTTATAACTGAATCTATTCTATATGGTGCATTATATGTAGGAGAATCTATAAGACAGATACAAAATAAGAGCCTAGATCTCCCGTCTCGCCTAATGGATAGGTAGACCAATGTAAAGAGGGTATATATTGCAATGAGTGCAGAATGTCAACCTCTTATCCCCACTTTGCATAGTGGTAAACTCTTGCATAGTGGTAAACTCTTATACTTATTTGACAGTTACTTATATCTAAATAAATAAATAGTGTAAATATGATTGCAAAGGTAAATACTTTGCTTGGTACAATAAATACCACTTTTGTGCCTCTGCGCAGTATTACCAGAGCTGACCCAGTAGCCAAGTCAAACAGAAGCACATTCAATGATCTATAAATGGACTGGTTTTTCTTTTATCCTATAACTTGAAATACATTTAAAGGTCCATCTCACCCACATGGAGACAGTATCTTTGATGGAGTCCCTACTGAACTCCTATCTCCAGCTGCATAGCCCTCTAAGTATTTTTTTCCATGCTACACTTTACTGCTTATGTATGATTTTATCCTTATGTCTCACTGAAGCCTAAATCAAAGATCATTTTTATGTTAGGTTCAAAATAAGATTGCTATACATCACAAACAATCATGGTACCATCCACCAATGCATGGCTTCTTTGCTGAATTTAATAATATGCCTAGACTGATCAATTCAAACAGGTATCTGAAGCAGCTCCATCTCATTACTATATCAAAGCTTCAGTGTCAAATTTTTGTATGTTGTCTATCTTCAGTATCAGAGCTCAGTCAGTGAAGCACGGTTGTATAGGCTTTTTGTCAACCCAGTTTTAATCTCCTGCCAAAGCACATAATGAAAATCATAAGCACCTACATTGTCTGTTTGTTTCTATTAGGAGAGTTATAAAAAGAATTCTTCTTGAGTAGCTGTTTTAGCAAATGTAAGTTTAATTGACACCCATTGTCAAGAGCATTCATAGGCATGGTCACAAAAACAGCACATTTCCTGTCATATACAAGCGGTAAGGATGCATGAGAAGGGATTTCAAAATCACTTTCTTTGTTATTTTCAATGTCAATTTTTTTGTTCAGCATCCTTTCCCCCCCAAAACTGAAAATATTGCAGTTTGGTCTTCATTAGACACTAACCAAAGATCCAGTACCACGGGGTTAGTTCAACTGCCCAAGTCTCTCCTTTTTCAGATTTAAATTTACCTCTGAGGAGCAGCCCTTTTGCCTTCCATATTAAATAACTCTGCAGGGATCACTGTGTGTGGTGAAACTCATCTACAATGCTACAATTTAAACCACCACAGTACAAAATTAATAAGAACATAAATACAGATTTAGGACAGACAAATTTCATTCCAATGTAAAAATCTTCCTTACAAAAGCAAAGAAAAGTGAAGAAAGATGCCCAAAATGTGGCACAGGGAAACATAATTTTTACTTTCATGGGCTACTGCTTAGTCTACTACAGCCACCAATTAAATTGAAATCCCTTATAAATTAACTTTGCAGGACCTACATTTCACTAGACCTGCCACAGCCATTTCATGTTAGAAAACATTTCCCAGCTCACAAACTTGAGCACTATCTTGCTCTTGCCCGGGTTGGCATCTGTCTGTAAATTTATGGAGAGTCCATAAAAAAAATTATAAAAACACTTGTCCATAAAGTGCATAAATAAAATGAGACGTTCATAGAGAAACTAACAAACCATAAGCTTGACTGAAGATCCAGCATGGGATGAGGCTGGATGCAATTGTTGATGGACAGATGGAGCAGAGCAGCACCACATTATGTCTGAGCAGAAGTGCAACTCAGCACCATGTGCGTAGACCTCCAGCAGGACTTTGTGCCCCATGGGAGCCTCTATAGCCTCCTTCCCCCCAAGCACACACTGCCACTGCATCCCAACAAGTTCCTATCTGTAACAGCAGCTTGCCCTAAAGGTAGGCAGGGCCATGCAGCCCCAGGCAGTCTGAGGAACCAGAAGGAATGGGAAGAAGACAGTGCAGTCAGGATGGAGCTATGGGGCTGGGATTGGGAAGAGGCAATAATTGGGAGTTCATGCCATGGATGTAGGGTGGGCAGTGGGGCTGGTAGGAGTAAGGTGGGGGATAGGTTGGCAGGGGCAGGGGGGGCAGCATGCTGCAGGATGCAGTCAGTGGTATCAGGGTTTGAGGGTGAATAGCAGAATCCTATGGTGGAGGCATCACAGTGAAAAGTTCAGAAGTCTGGAGGCTACTCATGCCTGCTTTACTGTTTATGGGCCTGGGTCTTACTGCTTGGGGAACCTTGTTAGGTGGTGTAGGTGCTAGAGACCCCAGATGGGTAAGTTTCCCTTCCCAATGGACTGGGCTAGGTGATCACTTCACTGGTTTGTTAGTGACTGAGCCTATTAACTGTGTTTCAGTTAAGGTTTTCCCAGTGTTAAGGTTTTCGTTATGGTTGTGTGTTTATCCCTTTTTCTCCTATAATAAACTCTGTTTTATGGGGAAGTTTGTTCAGTTTAGAATATCCAGTTAAAATTTCTTTTCCTGCATTTCTGGGTGGACGCTTGAACCATATTTAGAAAGTTGGTGTTAAACCCCTAAATTTGAACCTGGCCCTTGTTACTGCCATTCAGAGCCTGGCAGAAGGTATCATTTACATTATGTAAAACCTATGACATTAAAAATATTTACTTGCCAGTAAAAAGTTTGCAGTTTGTCAGTAAAAAAAAATGCTCTTGGGTTGGAAAGCTTGCCTCTTGCTGGGTACATCTACATGTGAAATTAATGTGACACAATAAACTCCAGTGCATATTGTGACAGAGTTTATTGCTCTGAGACACCTCTTTCACATGTGCACCCAGGACTGTAGCACATTGAGCCAAGCTGGAGCAGCCCCGACTGGCAGGGGTCAGTCTGTCAGCCTGGGGTGCTCTGACCCAAATCAATATGCTGCAGGGACATGAAAGTGGTCCAGTGCGGGGCTAGCCAGCAAGCAGCCCCCACACTAAAGCACCCTTGTGCCCCAGTCAGGTCCATCAGCATTTACAAGTGCACTGCTGTGCACTAAATAACACCGCCGTTGGATAGTAATTTTGTTTACAAGTACTAATCTATGGTGAAGTTAATTAGTTTACTGTGGCCTAATAAGGCTACACATGTAGACACTGAGACTCTACTGCAGAGCTAATTAGGCAACTGTAATCAACGTCTCAAGTAGATGCACCCATTGAGTAGTAACTTGCTAGGCAAAACCATTCCATGGAAACCACACTTACATGTGCAAAATCAGGCATGGTATGCAGCAAATAAAATAACACAGAGGGGCTTTGCTCTAAACCTTCAGCTCCAGAACTTCCCCAATTATATATCTCTTGGTGTGAGAGGAAGGACAAGGAGAAATGGCACAACAGTCATAGAATATCATTATGCTTTATATAGGAGTTCCTATACATGTAACGTGTCTTCACAGATGGATCCTAGGATTATCTCTAATCATCTACTACTCAATGAAAAAAAATACTTAGAGGGCTATGCAGCTGGAGATAGGAGTTCAGTAGGGACTCCATCAAAGATACTGTCTCCATGTGGGTGAGATGGACCTTTAAATGTATTTCAAGTTATAGGATAAAAGAAAAACCAGTCCATTTATAGATCATTGAATGTGCTTCTGTTTGACTTGGCTACTGGGTCAGCTCTGGTAATACTGCGCAGAGGCACAAAAGTGGTATTTATTGTACCAAGCAAAGTATTTACCTTTGCAATCATATTTACACTATTTATTTATTTAGATATAAGTAACTGTCAAATAAGTATAAGAGTTTACCACTATGCAAAGTGGGGATAAGAGGTTGACATTCTGCACTCATTGCAATATATATCCTCTTTACGTTGGTCTAACTATCCATTAGGTGAGACGGGAGATCTAGGCTCTTATTTTGTATCTGTCTTATAGATTCTCCTACATATAATGCACAGTATAGAGTAGATTCAGTTATAACATTAAAGATTTCATCACTATTTATGTAGTCTATCAAATACATGGTAAGAGAATGTTGCTGGATGGAAACCTACAAGCAGATAAGTCCTTAGAGCTATTCTAAAGGCCTGCCTCCACAGGCCACAGCTCTATTTTTGCCTGACATTTCAGCTGGGTGCAGGTTCACCTTAGGTATTCTGTAACTGTGGGACTGAGTTATATCATTGTGTATCTATAACATTCCATATTATAGCCTCTTAATCTTCTCCATACATCCACAAGTCATGTAACACATGCAGATGAGTACATCTGTCCTTTAATACATTGCATAAAACTGGAAATATATGTACAGGATATAGTTTAGGAGATAAGTGACATTTAATCTAATTTACACTGGGTCATGAAAGGTCATGATATAACTTTTAACATTTATACAGAGATACCATGAACTTGAAGAAGTTGGCTTTCAAAATAGTGCTCACTGTAGGTACATTGTTGCTGGCAACAATTTTTGTTTCCTGCTCCTTTCCCCAATTCAGCCTTTGGTAAAAATTAAACAGGAATAATTTTATTAAGGGACTATTGGATATAGTGAAAACCCAGAAGGTTCAGAAAGCTCAGTTCAACTTTTGTGTACACATCTGAGTTTGCTTTTATGTTATAGGAACTTTTTTTGTCCATCTCTACTGATTTCCCAAATATTCAAACCCAAATGAGTTAATTTTCAAAAGCTTTTCTAAGTACCCTAACAGGTTTAATTTAACAAGATTCATTGCATTATTCTCTTTTACAAACAATACAGTGATGCTTGCATGGGGTACCAGGAACTGTAGCACTGTGTCACACTATGTATAGCGCTACTTTTTTTTCTAATTACATTAGAAAATTATATTTTAACTCTAGAAAAGTGACATGTTATCATGGACTTTCAAACGAAAATAAGATCTTAAAAAATGGGTGACTGTGGTATAAATGTTATACTCCCACAGGGTCATGAAAGGTTGTGGTACCATTGTTAATGGCATCTAATTTCACTCAGTTAAAGCTTTACTGGAAAGTATTACTTCATGTGTGAGACAGTAATACTGACGTCTGTGTAACCCTCTGAGAACGTTGAATTCCAAGATAAACCTATGTTTTTGCTACCTGAATCATTGGTGGTAGCAAAACCACACTTTAAATAAACCTTATGTTACAACTTAAAAAATGTGGACCACAAGCAATAAATTAAATAAATGCATAGAGATGATCCCAAGAGGATTCTTGACACACTACAGACTCTCAGTGCTTTTAAAAGGGGTAGGAGGTTATCAAAAGAAAGGCTGTCTAGCTACTCACACCATTGTAATATAAAACTAAGCAACTTTTTACACAGAAGCATGAAACTCAAAATGGTATGTGCCCATCTAGAGTTTAAAATTCCTTTGAAAGGTGCACAAAGAAAAGAGTGTGAAAAGAAAGGGCACATTTATAATTAACGTGCAACAGACTGTGTGTCTGATATTACAATTACATGCTTGAGTAACTGTAAGCAGGCAAGTAGTCGCACTGAACAAACCCTCTGTTTGCACATTAGGACTACAGGCACATTCCTTGAAAATTCAAAGATAAAGTGACTTTCTCTCTTTGACTTTCAGTCCAGTGATACAAAAATCTCACTTTCCAGTTTGTGGTGCTTCCAAAAACCCAGTTAATACTTAGTCAAGACTGACCCCCTCTTTCATTCTCTGATTTACTCTGTGATACAGAGTAAATTAGTCTCTTTATGCTTCAATTCGTCCACCAGCAGAATGGGAATAATAATTCTTAATCCACTTAATGCAGATGTTAGTGAGGACTAAACAACAAATGTATATAAGGCATCCTGATCTCCTAGAGAATGCATATATATGTTTATTCAAGGTGAGAAGTATTTAACCCTTGTAGTGGTTAAATCCCAGCAGAGAGCACACTGACTTTACCGGGGCCAAAATTTCATCATAAATTGCTAATTGGAGCCAACCACAGAATTCTTACTGGGATACTATAAATTTGCATGTCTTTCCCTTTTGCATAACTTATGAGAAATAGTTTTGAAGACTTGAGTCTCATCCTGAAAAATCCTATTTATGGAGTAGTCTGAGCGAGGATTCTAGAATCAGACCAAAAAAAAAAAAGAAAACAAAAAGAAAGCAAGATTTCTCTTCTCATTTCTTCAACTGAAAACATATTTGCCAGAGTAAAGTTGGGTTGCAACATGACATTTGTGAAACACAAATGGTGGGAACTGTGACAGGACCCATGCCCCTGGGCTGTTGCAATGCCCTCTGATGGACACAGAGCTCCTGTTCACTCTGATGCCTATGCGTGCCCTTCCCTGTCATTTTTCCTGTCTTGCCTTGATATTGCTCAAAGGGTGTGAGAGGCTGCTCCAAGGTCCCAAAGTGGGTTCCGTTTACTGCAAACTTACCACTTGGGCAATCACTTGCAACCCCTCTGGCCCTATTGGTGTCCTAGGAAACCAGGTGCCTTATGGGCTGTGTTTGTGGACTCCAACCACCCCTACAGCCATGCCCATGTCTCACAGATGACACTCCAGATTTTCTGACACTGACTTGTACAGGCTTTGACCCTCTTGTCCTTGGTTCACTGGTTACTCTAGCTGTGAACCCATAAGCCTAGGCCCACTTGCACTGGCTTGGTTCCTCAGTCCCAGTCTTATCATCAGGCACTGTCTGGCCCATGTCACCCCCTTGGGGCTCAAGGCCCTAGCCTCCTTTGGCCTGTGGCTGCCTGTACCTGCTCTTTCTATCAAGCTTTAGACCACCTTTTCCTTTTAGCTTCCGCTTGTCTCTGCCCCTCTATCTCAAGTCCCTACCTGCCCCTGGCACGGTCCAATTTTAGTGTGCTCCTCTCGCACCCCTGTATGGCCTCCTAACCCCCCCTAATAGCCATACTTGATCCTCCAGTTGGAAATTTAACTGAAACAAAAGTACAAGCAACTGCTTTCAGACAAAAACCTCCTCCACACGGGGTAAAAGACATCTTCCCAGCCCCCCTTCCCTTGGAGCTCTCAGCTCTCAGGGTGGTTTGGTGCCTGCCAGGACATCTCCTGCAGGCCTTCTCTTCTAGGAGCTATGTTCCTTGTAATGCACATGGCCAGATTGCCTGCCTTCCTCCAGGCGCTGGGTTTATATGCCCGAGAGCCCTGCCCCTTTTGGTCAGGTGACTCCCTAATCTAACACAGAGGTTTCTCCAGGCAGTCTACCTCTCCCTGTTGCAGCTTATCTTAACTGCTTCCAGCCTTTATCCGCTGGCTGCCTGGAAATCTGCACCACTCATCTGACTCACGGTGCAGTACCTTTTTCTCAACAGTCTGCCTACACAGCAAGGCTAGCCTGCTGTCCTTTCGTTTTTAGATAACATGGTCCTTTGGCTCCCTGTTACAGGAATAAATATGCTCCATTTTACATGACAATTTCTTTTCAGACACTCTTATAATGTTGGTCATAAAGTCTCTAGCATTATGTGGTCTCTACTGTGTTTGTTAATACCACGTTCAATTATTAAGAGATTAATAAAATTTGAGCTGAAATAGGTTGCTGTGATGTTACCAGTCCAATATATTACTTCCCACTACTGTACACTATATTATTTTTGGGAAAAAAATAGTTTGTAAATATACAGATTATAGGACCCATGCTCAAAAGCTTCTGAGATTCCATTTAAGCCTCCCTGGATATTCTACATAAATAGCTGGCAGCATTCACATGGTAATCCCACAGGATACTTTGCTGTGTACATTAATAAGCATAATTTCCAAATATGGAATTTGATTTCTCTTATTAATTCTCTCCTCCAGATAGAAAATGTAAATGATCAGAAGCAATATTTGCACGTTAACTTGTTTTACATATTCCTGGCTCATAAACTCTTTCTCCGCTATGCACTTTATAAAATCATCAGTTATGAACTTACTGTCACAGATCTATAACAGCCACCATATGTTACTCAAAACCACATCACTTTATTTTATTTTCATTAATAAACACATAATAAGCCATAAGAACTATCCTTTGCTTGATTTTAAAAAATGCGCAAATTGTGAGTTGTGGTTTGATGACTTATGTGCATAATATACTTTCATCTATCAGAAAATACCACTCAGGCACTTTCCATTTGAGATTAGAAAGTAGTCTGTATCAGGTTTACAGAGGATAGTCAACCTAAATCCTAACACTTCATCGACTAATTAATCAGCCTCTTCATATTTTTTTTCTTTCTAAAGTGCTACCTCAGCACACTCTTGTATTGAATGTTTATATGAATCTTGTACCATAAATTTCATTCCAGTTGTTACAGCTCCTGTTTTATAGCCAACACTATTTTCCTGTATTTTTAAAGGCTAGGGACAGACATTACACATAAACCGATTTAAGTAATCAAAAACTGGTTTAAACCTGTAGCAGAACAGATGTTCAGTGCACATAAATCAGTTTGAAAATGGCTAAAACCCTTGCTGTGGAGCTGTCTGTGTATTAGCTAGCAGATCACGTGCTGGCTAGGGTCCCTGGCTGAATCAACAGGTAGCTGGTAATGTCCCTCTGTTGTTTTCTTAATGTAGTGATAAAAACTGTTACCAATTACCTGCTGGGTTAATCAGAGCATCCTGCTGGGGTCTGGCCACAGCCCCCACCCCCTTGTCCCCCCTCAGCTCAGTGCTATGGAAGGGATGGGAAGGCTGCTCTAGTGCCCCGCTCCCCACCTCCGCTGCTTCTAGCCTGAGCCACTGCAGGCATGTGCCTGCATATCTGGGATATCTGTGAAGCTACAAACTGGTTCAGCCTAGCCAGGTTAGACTAACCTGCAAAGATTGAATCAATTCAGGCTCAGACTTTTTGAATGTTTGTTCCTAGTCATAATGTCTGCAACACATTTTACAGACATGCATTTTACAGCTATAGATACATACATACTACACGTGTGTGAAAATGAAAATATTCCTTTTGTACATGTTGAAACATTTACTTTATGTTCAGAACTTTCATTCTCATTTCCTTGTTCACATCTAATGGCATATTTTCATTCTAGAGAACTAGGTTGTTACTATGTACTATGATTCAGTCTCAGAATCCAAATGATAACAGTTGATAGAATTCACAGGATTTCATTTTTAATTTCCACAAATTCACATTCATGACACCCCCACATTTAATTTATTCTATTACAATGTCAGATTAACCAATTCATGTTTTAGGTCTAATTCCTTTGTAAATCTGTGTAATCTACAGAACTACACTTACATCACTTGAAGATTTAGTCCATGCTTCCAAAAAATTCCAGATTTTCTTAGGCATAAAAGGTTCTTTGGGTAAATCTGATATCTTTTATTAGACTAACTAAATAGTTGGAAAAATTCTTTGCAAGCTTTCGGGTATAAACACCCTTCTTCAGGCAGAAGAAACATCTGCAGTTGTTTTGTACTCTTCCTGGATGTGACAGAACAGAAGCCAGGGGCCAGTATGCAAGAATGCCAGTCAGTGACATTTGTGGCAGACAATGGGTGAGAAACAACAGGTGGGAGCTGGTGGGGGGAAGGGGAATGTAGACCTGGTGATAAGATGTAAATAGTAGAGAGATTACATGGGGTATCAGATGTTAGGCAGGTTATAATGTGCCAATAATCCAATGTGTATATGTAGCCCATGGTTTTTTGTATCAAGTAGGTTGATGAAGTGACATTTGTAGGCTTATCTGCTAAAGGTGTTTTGTAAATTCCCTTGAGGATTAAAACTGAGAGATTGGAGACAAAGTGGTTGTCTTGTGAGAAATGTGCCCCAACAGGTAATTGGATATTCTTGTCATTGATAGATTTTTGGTGTGCATTCATTCTGGTACACAGTTGTTGTTTGGTTTCTCCTACATATTTTCCATCAGGGCATTTAGTGCGCTGGATGATATATAGTACATTCCTGGAGATGCAGGTATAAGATCCAAGAATGTTGATGGTTCTGTTGTGGGGTATAGTGATTGTGGGGGTGGTGGAGATATGTTGGCAGGTTTTACATTTCTTGTCATGACATAGTTTGGATCCATTCAATGCGTTTTGGGCCATAGGAATTTTGCTTCTGCTGATGAGGTTGGCGAAGCTTGGTGCTTGTTTAAAGACTAGGATGGGTGGTTCTGGGAAGATCGCTTTAAGAATTGAGTCTTCTTCTAGTATGGCTTAAAATTGTTTGAGGATTTTCCATATAGATTCTAGGGAGGAATGGTATGTCATAATTAATGGAGTGCAATTCGTGGGGATTTTCTTTCTGTACGGCAGTAATTCTTCACGTGGTACCTGGGTGGCTCTTTTAAAAGTGCAGTCTATTAGGGCTGTGCAAAACACCTCCATTTCACTTCGACCTCTGTGTTTCGTCAGAACAGTGTTTCATTTCGAAAGAACTGTTCTGTTTCATTTTGTCGAAACGGTTTTGTTGTTTCAACACTGTTTCGAGTTTCTCCCATAAGCTACAATGGGGAAGCATGAAACTGGACGTGGAACAACCTCCTGTGATCACAGGCAGATCGGGGGCCCACACCCCTAGAGGAGCCTGGCAGAGCCCTCCTAGGGGTGTGGGCAGGAGGTTGCCACTGGCACCGCTGCCTGAGACCCACGTTGGGAGCTGAGCCCCGTGGAGGGAGGCGGAGTGCAGCCCCTACACTACATTCCGCTTCCCCCCATCGGGCTCAGTTTCCCAGGGCTGGAAGTCACCTGGGACCTGTGTCGAGGTGCTCTTCCTGACTCAGGAGGTGCATGGGCCAACCAGAGGTGATACTCTACTAGACTTGGTCTTGGCCAAAGAAGATAACCTTGTGACCAACTTAAATATTGAAGGAAGTCTGGGCAACAGTGACCATGAAACCATCGTGTTCACTGTCCAATGTAAGGCAGACAAATCAGATAGTGGGACTGAAGTCTTGGATTTCAAAAATGCAAACTTCAATGAGCTTAGGTCACTAGTAGGGCAAGTGCTGCAGGACCAGGGACTGAAGGTGAAAGATGTGCACGAAGAGTGGTTGTTTCTTAAGGACACAATCCTTGAAGCACAAAGGAAGTTCATTCCCATGTGGAGAAAAGGTAACAGAAGGGCTGGGAAGCCCTCTTGGCTAAACAGGGAAATCACAGTCCTGTTAAGAACGGCTTATAAACAATGGAAGCTCGGGGCGGGCCCCAAGAAGGACTATTCCATGATGGCCCGTATTTGCAGGGAACAGATAAGACAGGCTAAAGCAGTGACTGAACTTAGATTAGCAATGGAAATCAAGGACAACAACAAGTTCTTCTTTAGGTACATAGGGAACAGGAGGAAAACAAATGGGAGTGTGGGGCCACTACTCAACAACTCAGGAGAGCTGGTTTCCAGCATCCAGGAGAAAGCTGAACTTCTGAATGACTACTTCGCCTTGGCCTTTCACCAGACCAAGGGGAAAACTACGCCAGGTAGAGTAGAGGATAAGTACAGTAGGAATAATTGCCTTCCTACTATTGCTGTAGAATTGGAGTATGACCAATTAATAAAATTAGATGTATACAAGTCAGCACGACTGGATGATCTTCATACAAGAGTGCTGAAAGAGCTGGCTGAAGTCATTCCAGAACCCCTGACAAAACTCTTCCGCAACTCGTGGCGCTCTGGAAAAGTCCCTGAGGACTGGAAGTGACCAATGTTGTGCCCATCCACAAGAAGGGCAGGAGGGAGGGCCCAGGTAACTACAGGCCAATCAGTCTAACTTCCATCCTCAGGAAAATCCTAGAAAAGTTCATCAAGGAGTTTATCTGTGATAAGCTTGCATAAGGTAAGATTCTAAATGACAGCCAGCATGGCTTTATCATAGGCAGGTCTTGCCTTACCAACCTCATCTCCTTTTATGACCAGGTAACTCACCACCTGGACACGAGAGAATGGTTTGATATTGTATACCTAGACTTCCAAAAGGCCTCTGATCTAGTATCCCAATATGTCCTCACAAGAAAATTGGAGGATTGTAGGCTTAACTCTGAGACAGTCAGGTGAGTGAGACTCTGGCTGCAGGATAGGACCCAGAGAGTCTCAGTGAACAGATCTATGTCATCCTGGCAAGAAGTAGGCAGCAGTATCTCACAGGGGCTGGTGCTCGGTCCAGTACATTTTTACATCTTTATTAACAACATCTTTATTAACAACTTTTTAAACATCTTTATTAACGATCTGGATGTGGGGGTGAAGATCTCGCTGGACAATTTCGCAGACAACACCAAGTTATGGGGGAGCGTGGTCACACTTGAAGATAGGCTACAGTTACAGGCAGACCTAGACAGGCTAGCAAGTTGGGCAGATTGGAATTTGATGAAGTTCAATGTCAAGAAATGTAAAGTGCTCCACCTCGGGACAAGCAACCCCCCAGCACACCTACAGGTTTGGTGGCACTAAACTGACTAGCACCACAAATGAAAGGGACCTGTAAATAATAACAGACCACAGTATGAATATGAACTGGCAGTGCAATTCTGTAGCCTGTAGGGCAAATAATATTCTGGCATGCATCGATCAATGCGTCTCCAGCAAAGCCAAGGAGGTGATTCTTCTGCTCTACTTAGCACTGGTGAGATCACAGCTAGAGTACTGCATCCAGTTCTGGGCACCACACTTTAACAAGGATGTGGCCAAGCTTGAGAAAGTCAAAAGAAGAGCCACCCATATGGACCAGAGTCTTAAAAGACAAGCCATATGAAGAAAGGTTGAGGGATCTGGGACTCTTCAGCCAGAGGAAAAGAAGGCTGAGGGGGGACCTGGTAGCTACATTACCGCTACACTAAGGGAATACATCAAGGGCTCGGTGAGCAACTGTTCACCAGGGCACCCAAGGGGAAAACCAGGAGTAATGGCCACAAACTCCTGGAAGATCAATTCAGGCTTAACATTATGAAAAACTTTTTCACAGTCAGGGTGTCCAGACTGTGGAATAAGCTTTCTCTAGAGGTGGTGCAATCATCTACCCTGGAAATCTTCAAAAGGAGACTAGAGAGTCACCTTGCTGGGGCCAGCTGACCCCCAGTTATTTTTCCTGCTTGATCCAGGGGGCTGGACCCGATAATCTTCTGAGGTCTGTTCTGGCCTTACAATCTATAAATCACAGTCTACAGGTGTGCCTATATTAAACTAATTAACTCTGCTGTAGGATAGTATTGTTTGGGACAAGTACTATCCTTCAGTGGAGTAATGATATGCGTTCAAATGCACACGTAGACTATGACAGGCTGACTGGGGTACAAGGGTGTTACAGTGTGTGGGCTGCCTGCCACCTAGCCCCCGCTCGAGCTCTGATGGGGCTGAAGAAGAGGGGAGTTCCAGAGCTGAGAAGCAACTGCTGAGAATGATCTCCTATGAGTTTTTGCTAAGCAGACTTGATGTATCAATGGTATTTGCAGGATGTTGCTCTCAGTTGACTTCAGGGATTGCAATGGAACATAAGGGAGAAAAAGAAAGTCCCTCAGGTACCCAGGGCCCAGACCATTTCAGAGATTTCACAGATTTTCATAGACAATAGGGCCTGGAAGGGACCTTACAAGATCGAGTCCAGCCCCCTTGCCATAGGCAGGAAGTCTGCTGGAGTCAAATAATCCCAGCAAGATAAGCATCCAAACACTTTTTGAAAGAGTCCAGAGTAGGTGGTTGCACCACCTCTGGGGGGAGTCTGTTCCAGACCCTGGACACTCCAACTGTAAAGAAGTTTTTCCTTACGACTAGTCTAAATTGGCCTTCCAGAAGTTTGTGGCCATTAGACCTTGTTATCCTTTGGGAAGAACAACTGTTCTCCAGATACTGGTACATCCACCTTATATACTTATAGATTGCCACCAAGTCCCCCCTGAGCCTTCTCTTCTCCAGGCTAAAGTGTCCCATGTCCCTCAGCCTCTCCTTGTAAGGCTTGCTCTCTTGGCCTTTGATCATGTGAGGGCCCCTCCAATTTTTTTTTTGGCCCCCCGGAAGGTGGGGGGGGGGGGGCAAAACTGTATGCAGTACTCCAGCGGTGGCCTCACTAAGTCCGAGTAAAGCAGGAAGATAATGTCCCTGGTTTTGCTTGAAATGCATCGGTGGGTGCATGCCGGAGTTTGGTCTACTTTGCTGTCTACGGCATCGCATTGGTGGCTCATATTCATCTTGTGGTCAATCAAGACCCCCAAGTCTTTTTTGGTCATGGTGCTAGCGAGCGTAGCACTGCTCAGCCTATGAATATGATGCTGGTTTTTTCCTCCCATCAGGTTTTGGTCCTTGTGAGCCTGTACAGGTTGGCCTGTATCCCCAGCCTGTCCTCTAGTGAGACTACCTTCCCCCATAGTTTACTGGCATCCACGAACTTTGCCAGTCTATATCTGATGTCCAAATCCAGATCATTAATGAAGATGTTTAAGAATACTGGTCCAAGCACTGAGCCCTAAGGGACACCACTGGTTGCCTTGCATCATATTGATTTGCTTCCGTCCATTAATACTCTTTGGATCCAACCCTGGAGCCAGTTCCCCAGCCACTGGACCCTGAGATGGTTGAGGCCACAGTTCCCCAGCTTAACCATGAGGACATCATGGGAGACCAAGTCAAAGGCATTCTTGAAATCCAGATAAATGACATCAACCTCATTTCCCTTGTCCAGGCAATGCGTCACCTGATCATAGATGGAGACAAGGTTGGTTAGGCAAGATGTTCCAGCAACAAAGCCATGCTGGCTGGCACTCAGAAAGTTGCCTTCCATTAGTCTGTTGCTGATGGAACCTTTGATGATTTTCTCCAGGATCTTTCCAGGGATTGGCCTGTAATTCACTGGATCTTCTTTCCTTCCTTTCTTGAAGAATGGGACCACAGTGGCTCTTTTCCAGTCTGCTGGTACCTCTCCCAAGCACCATGAGTTCTCAAATATCTTAGTCATAGGGCGTGCTATGATGTCTGCCAGCTCCTTCAGGACTCTCTAGTGCATTCTATCCGGGCCTGTAGACTTAGGGATGTTGAGCCTCTCAAGGTATTCCCTCACTTGATCTATGTGGGCCCCTCTCCTGCCCCCTGGATGCTTTGCATCCTGTCCGACAGGGTGACCCAAAAAGCACCCAACAAGGTATTGAGAGCTGGTGCAAATTCCGAAGCATTGCAATTGCATATCTCTGGCAACCGATCACTATGAGAAGGAATGCTACTGTAATCTGCACCAGCTGCAGTTTCTGGACAGTCTTCAATGACAGCTACAGATATGTAGTGCACATTTTAGTACATATATACTACAGAGTAAAGGTGATAGAGTATGAGTTGGACCATTACTCATCATATCAGAAGCCTGATTCATTCAGATTAATAGAAGTTAAAAACCTTGCATCTCTTCTAACTTGCTATACAGATGTGTCTTGGTACCAACCCCCTTCTCCCACAACAAAAAACCCCCAAAAACAAAAACCCACCAACCAACCAAAAAAAGGGACTGTCTTTTTCTTTCTGGGATTTGGTTTTATTTAAAGAAAACAGGAAAGAATAAAACAACTTAAGAAACATCAGTTTTTGGTTGCTAACATTCCTATCCAGAGGACAGCTAGATTCAAACTTTAGATCCTCTTTCTTCCAGAGCATCACTCTGTGTATCTTTATATTCAATCAGCTGTGACTAGAACCACTCATTTTTCCCCCAAGAAAACCTATACCTAGCAACAGGGTGGGATGTTTCAAGCTAGTCTGTTTCAATGTAATTCTGACTTTTGCTATCATGACTGTATATAGCCAAACACCAGAATTGTCCAACCTAGTGTTCAGGAATTTAAAAGAGAAGAGAGGCAGAATTTGGGTTCATTCTTGATGACCATTAAAAGTAATAATATATTTTAGGTATAAAACTGCATTTTAAATTTAAACATGCTCATTGGCATCCAGCCATAACAATACATCAAATTAGGTTATTTTCTTGCTGATTTAAAATAGCAAATCTCTTTAATCACAGCAAATGTCTTTATAGTCTACTTGTTTCCCTGTCTACTTAGGCAGCTCATTATTTAGTGGATATCATAGGCAAAAGGGCAAAATTAATATTTTCAAAATTAATTTACTACAGAACTTGAAAAAAAAATCATTTTTTGAAGCAAACCGCGCCAATCATTTTCAAACCCCCTAAGGTAATTCCCATATATAATTTCATTCCCCTAAGAGTATGTGAAAATGTTTCCCTGAGTCAGTAACAATATTAAAGGAAACTATTCCACATTTAGAAACAGTATCTTGAGGCATGACTCTTTAACTGTGCATCACTGTGTCAAAGGAAGATCGGCATGAAGGCTAAACCAGTAGGTATAATAGGATACTATTGACAATTAGAACTATGTTTTGCTTCAGAATCACCACTAGACATGTCTGCTTCCTCCTAGCTCTAGAAAAGAGTTTGAGACTTGCAGGTGATATTATATGATAAACAGATGAAACCTCAACCTAAATGAGGAGCCCCAGAGATGACTCTTCAATTGATATCTGCCAATTGAGTGGATAAAAAATAGAATTAGAAAATTCCCATGAAAGACATTTTCTGGTAAAGAGCAAGAGAAGTCATAGAAAGAAGAGCCAAAATGGGCAAGCATATTAGAATAAAAAACAGTTTAAACTTATTTGTAGGATTCTTGATTTAAAAAGAACAAATAAAAACAAGTTTTAGTTAGTTCTTATCTGAACTAGTTTACATATCCCTACTGAAGACGCAACATTGTAAATATACTCCTAATGCTATTCTTTTCTCTGATGTGAGTCTATGTTCCCATTTTAATTTATCTTCATTTCAAGAACTTTCTTTTTTCTTGCAGATTATAGAGCAACTAGCAGACTCAATTTTAGGTATTAGACTATTTGTTGGAACCAGTGGAAACCATTTAAAGAAAAATATTCTACATGTTTACAGACAGATCAAAATTAAAGCCTCATTTTTTCTTACCTTAATTTTGTCTCATCATTTTATGGGTGTAAAATATTACCAATGGGTGCAAATGATGGTACAAAATGGAACTCGGGCATTTTGTAAGCTTATATTACTGTACCATAAAATGCAATTAAAAATGAGAACTTCTTTCATTCATAGAGAGAGAAATAAAATAACATGACTTGAATAAACTTTAAACCCTTTCTTACTTTTTGTTTACTTGCAGATCTGTCTCGTGTGTAGCCATTTTCGGTCCTGTTCCAGCAGTCTTTAGAGCCCTTTGTCTCCGCTTTCTGTTTGGAGCTATATCAGCCATGTCTGGGCTGTTTAGAAGGGAATCCCTTCTTTCTGTACCTGCCAAAATATATGGAAAAAGAACAAAAATTGACAAGATGCCCAAAGAAACAACTTTATAATAAAATTACACCTTTGTATATCAGGAACTATGCTGATAACATGCTCAGAAACCACAGTAATGACCATTACGATGACCTAAATGGACAGAGAAGGAAATGGCAGTTACCAACAAAGGAGTGCAGACAGGACCAGAAGCAAAAATATATGATTTCTGATCCTGTTTCTGCCACGTTTGCTTTCTAGTTTTAGATTTTGTCTATGTCTCATGCATTCTGTCTGTAAAAAAGGATCATCTCCACATACCTAACTCACAGCAGATTATAGAAATTACTGTAATTATTGGTAAGGGACAGCTCTTTAGAGAAACTAAAGGAGTCAAGAAAGAACTGATCTTAATATTTGGAAAGTAGCAGTGCCTATAAGATTTTGGTGTGCAAAGACCAGTAGAGAGTTTTGCTTTGGTGTTATCTTGTTCCCAATGTGTTCATGAGTCAAAAACCTCCAGTGTTGGGGAAGTGCTGTCACTGTGGCACTAAGGAGACTCAGGAATGTGACTCAGCACAGACAATATCTTTACAGGAAAAGACCTTGCTACAGCAGTGCATAAATATACCCACATGGTTTGTGAAAGTGAGCCCTCAGTACCTCTATGGGGTTCATATGGAGATCTTGAGCAGAGGTAATTCATCAATCATGCTTTTCCAGATCTATGATTTGATACTTTTCCCAGATCACTCCCATGTAAAAATCCTTAGGGCCAATGTAAGGGGAGATGGATCTTCTTGATGTCATAATACAAGAAATGAGGACTGATTGACAGCCAGGGAGACTTTGGCTGTGTGGCCCAAGATGTTGTCCCTTACTAACAAACCAGTCCAGATCTCTGGATGACTGTTGATCAAGGTGAAGTGAACCAGCATATTGAAGGCACCATGCCAATGTGCCTTCCCCTCAACCCAATACATTGACTTAGTTCCCTGGCAATTCTCAATGTACATAAATTATTATATCCCTTGGGATGCAGAAGCAGTGATAGCTGCAAATTGAGCTGGAGATTTAGATTTGTTGGTAAAAGGAAAGAAAGTGAGTTCATTAACAGAATTTCCAATTTCCTTCATCAAAGCAGGAACAGGCCTGTATAACAGGTACAGGCCATCATAACTCTTACGCTTCATTGTTGCCATTTGTCAGCCTGTGTCTTCCTCACTAGTGGTCCAGAAACTACAGGTATCAGCCTTAACTCAGTAAACTTATATTAGTAGATCAATTAAATTCCAAAGTGAATTAGAGACGTATTTGGTAGCCGTATTGCTCTGAGATGAAAAGAAATACAAAAATCTATAATTCTTGGTTCAGAGGTGATACCTTTTATCCAACTAAAGGGCAAAATTAAGTACATTAAGAAATTGCAAAATAAAGTAAATTTTTCTGCAAATTTTTGGACTCGCACGTCTGCCATCAGGCTCAGGGAAAATTAAAGATGGTAAAAAGTCCCCATATGTAGGATTTCTTACATATGGGGACTTTTTACCATTTCTAACTTTGCCTGAACCTGATGATAGGTGTGTGAGCCTGAAAGCTTGCAGAAAAAAATATTTTTGTTTTGCAATTTCTCATTTGGTCTAATAAAAAGTGAATTAGTGCATTGTAACATTTTATGATGGATATAAAAAAAATAATTCCTTCCTCAACTGTGGTTACTGTGATTTTTGATGTAGCATGATCCATCCACCGAGATTCTCTTCTATAAGTTTCAATATACAAAAAGTAGTGATCACCATCCCATCACTCACTGGTGGCATGACCTCCAATGTTGCTTCCAGCCACTTGAAATTAAAAGGTTGAAACATTAAAAATTAAAATTAAAAAGTTAAAACAGAGAGCAAGAGAGGAAATTACAATGTTGCCCCTAGCATCACTTGCTCAGCAGTGTTGCCCAATGGCCTGCAAAAGTTTGGTACCACTAATACATACACACAGTAGTTGTGTCTACATTTTCTTCCGGGCTTTCAAAATGTTGCAGTATACTTTCATTTAGCATGCATATTTTTTAATTTAGAAACTTCAAGCATCTGGAATTTTTAAGATACTGACATCTAAAATAGATTGATTTTTCAGCTGAAATGCGATAAAGAAGCAACTGGGGCCCATGAAGAGGCATTCATTTCTAGAAAGACCACTTGGGAATTACAGTGTACATGTCCCAGCCCTCTGGCTAGAAAGCTACACAGTTGAGCTCGCCAGCCAGGTGATACTACAAAATTGCACCCTGGGTCACCCCTGCTTTTAAGGGAGCCCCTTGATCAGCAACTTGTGCTCTACCCTGCCTGGAAAGGGAGAAGGCTGTCAATAGGTAGTTGGCAGCTGCTGAAAAGCAGCAGTTTCCACAAAGTCCCAGGGGAATGGCCCCTTTCCAGTCCACAAACCAGTTGATTCATGGGGAGCCATTATCTCATAGCAGGAACCCTCCTGGTTCCCACTGCAGAAGAATAGTCCCCTCTCTGTGTACTCTTTTGGGTCAAACCAGAGGACTGCATGGGAGTGCCCCTCGAGCTGGAACCCTCCCAGAGCCCCAGGAAAATGCTTCCCATCTTTACCTGACAAATCACGAGCAGGATAGGATGGGGAGTGTTCTCCTATGGTGGGAACCCACCCAGAGCTGTGGTTGCCTCAAAGGAAGACTGGTCCTTGCCCCATCCCCCACCTCCCTCCTCTAAGTTTATCTGGAAGAGTATGTGGGGTAGGAGGCAGCTATGCCCAAGGTACCAACCCTTATGGTTGATAACTCATGCTAAAATGGTTGATGTAAAACCTCGGCTCTCATTTTAGGCTTTAATCCACTCAGTATAGCGTGTATAAAAGGTGAGGTCTTATGTGCACTAAACCTTGAAAACATGCTAGTTACATAGCTCACATGCCTATATACCCTACCTTAATCATTAGTGAAAATGATAGTTATTAACTCTAATAATAAAACACCTATAAACAAATATACACAATTTACTGTTTACTGAAGTGATATTTAAAACAGTTTGCCTAATGCCCATATTAACCACATACAGTTCATCCAAATTTTAGCTGGTAAAATTATTTCCTTTGCTTGTCAATATGCATAAATTGTGACCTGTCTAGACATCAAATGAATCAATTTAATTTTATTACTGTAACTTTTGTTCTCCCTTGCTTCTATTCCTGTCTCACGTTGCTTGCTGTCTCTTATATCCAGTACTGCTATGAAGTGAGGACTGTAGTTTTCTGTGCGTGTTCGGTAATTAAGCTAACACGTTTGGATGCCACATAAATAATGTCTCTCCATGTTTACAACTGCATAATGTATAGAAGCAAACAGCAAATTTAGGCTCATACTCAACATTGTTGATGCTATGGGGGTAATTTTATTTGCTTTACACAGAAGTCCAATTGAATCTTGTAAGAGTTATGTGACTATGGTTTATGTGCATTACTAGCATAGTACATTTACATTTAAGTTCCAGGTTGACAGAGAACTTTAGTCCCTGTAATTGAATGCAGTTTTGCTATAGACATTTTAGATTGTCATGTTTAAAGAAAACGTTTTTCCATGATCTCTCAAAGAGAAACTGAACAACTATTCACCTAGTGAGTTAATTTTGAACAATTAACAAAATAAGCAGCAATTTCTCCTTAAGAATAATATTTCTAATTCCTAATAATAAATTGGAATAATATTTATAACTTGGATTGCATACAATGTTATTTCATGATGAGAAGAAGGCTGTCTTATAGATTATGTTACACTGAAGCATGCTTTTAAGCCAAAGCAAAGAATTAACTTTAAAGCTAGAACTGCTAATTGAAACACTGTAGTATATTTTGAAATGCAAACTATGAAACACCATAATACATCTTCAAATGCATACCCATTTCTGCTGCCCAAATCTAACCACTCACATAGGTTCTTAACCTGCATATAGGACCTCCACTTAACGCACGAGGTATACGATCCCACAAGAGGAAATGCCTTGCTGGACTTGATATTAGCTACAGGGGATGACCTGGTGGGGAATCTGCAGGTACAAGATAACCTAGGGGATAGTCACCATCCCTTGATTGAATTCACTATCCAGCAAAGGGTGGGTAAACTAACTAGCAGGGGTGAAGTGCTAGACTTCAGAAAGGCTAACTTCAGTGTGCTAAGCACATTAGTTAGTGAGGCATTAAAGCTCAAGATCATTGGTGAAATGGGGGTCCAAGAAGGGTGGTCCTTCCTCAAGGGAGCAATCCTACGGGTGCAGGAGACAATCCCTTGTGACCCTAACATCTATGAATCTACAAATCTATGAATTACATTCATGTGTGTGAAATCATGACTTTTGGCTGAGAAGCATGGAAATATCAAGCAAATATATTGTTTGGTCCTCAAGAAACATGTATGTGGTACAACTGGGGATGGTTTTTAATGCCAAAATAGCTTTTCATTCTGCTCACTTTTCTCACTTATAGTTTCCCTCCAAGATTTCACTACAATCATTAACTGAGGGGTCAGTTGACTTCCCTCTGAGTGTTACTACTCCTTTTTTTTTTTTTTTTTTTTTTTTTTTTTTTTTTTTTTTTTTTTTTTTTTTTTTTTTTTTTTTTTTTTTTTTTTTTTTTTTTTTTTTTTTTTTTTTTTTTTTTTTTTTTTTTTTTTTTTTTTTTTTTTTTTTTTTTTTTTTTTTTTTTTTTTTTTTTTTTTTTTTTTTTTTTTTTTTTTTTTTTTTTTTTTTTTTTTTTTTTTTTTTTTTTTTTTTTTTTTTTTTTTTTTTTTTTTTTTTTTTTTTTTTTTTTTTTTTTTTTTTTTTTTTTTTTTTTTTTTTTTTTTTTTTTTTTTTTTTTTTTTTTTTTTTTTTTTTTTTTTTTTTTTTTTTTTTTTTTTTTTTTTTTTTTTTTTTTTTTTTTTTTTTTTTTTTTTTTTTTTTTTTTTTTTTTTTTTTTTTTTTTTTTTTTTTTTTTTTTTTTTTTTTTTTTTTTTTTTTTTTTTTTTTTTTTTTTTTTTTTTTTTTTTTTTTTTTTTTTTTTTTTTTTTTTTTTTTTTTACTATAAACATGGGTGAGCAATGTTACCATTCTGTTAAAAGGCACAAGTTTCAGTACAAAAAGGATTATTAACATTTATGAAGTAAATCATCCAATTTACCCTGAAAAACCATCTTATATACACTGGAAAGGAAAGTGGTTCTTAGTACACATTGTAAAGCTGACATGTCAACTGCTACAAGTATAGAGAGGTAGTTAGTGATGTGAGTCTGCTGTCAGGCAGACGACAAACTAGATTTGCACATTAAAAGCTAACTAAATGAGAGATGCATAAGCTTTTGGAAGCCACAACTTAATTCACCAGATGCTAAAAAGGGATTGCTACAAGAGATGGAATTAATGAGAGAATAAGGTGGTAAAGGATTATTCAAGCTATTAGGTAATTTATGTGCTAATAAGTTATAGATCTTAACAAAATATACCATTTCCTAATGCTTCCCCATTGTAAAATAGAGATTATTGTGTGCTGTGCTTATGTGTGGGTCTAGTGGCAGTTCAGAATCATAAAAGGTTATTATGGAAAACAATTTTAGATGAAACCCCATAATCTTCTTTCTAGCTTGGGAGAGCCAAAATGCAATGAAATCACTGCAATTCTGATGTGTGTAGAAAGACTGCACTCATTTGGGGTTTTGCTATCCTTTGTGTGACATGAAGTCAAGCTCCACAATGGAATCAGGCAGAATGAACCAGGGAGTCCTAGAACATAACCTATATCTGGTCTGAGAATGGCATGAATCCAATGGTCATAAAACCCAAGATGAGCTCTACTTCAGCCAAGAATGTGCCATGCTAAAATCCGGCAAGTTTGAACGAGTACATCTGTACTACCATAAAACACATGATGGTAAATAGAATCAGGAGAGAAAATGAACAGAAAAATTATAGCGTGTTTGAGTGAATGAATGAATGAATGAATGCAAGCAGGAGCCACATTTAGGCTGCAGCAATGCCCCATGCCCAACCTACATGGAAGATTCTATTCCCGTAACTGACTGATTATATTCACTTGGGCTTTAAGTTGGATGCATGAAATTTTTCTCTTAGCTTAAAATGCAAAACTCTCAATGTGCTCCTATGGCACGCATTCACTAGCATTAAGATGAATAGTTGTAATTACTGTATTATTGTATTATTATTTAGATCTCCTTAAATTATTTAAACTTTTAAATGCTTCTGGAAACTTTGTGAGTGGTAGTATACAAAATAAAGATTTACTATCTATGTTAATATATAAACAGGAGTATCATAGAATCAATGGACCAGAAGAGACCTGCAAGATCATCAAGCCTGGTCCATTGCCATAGGCAGGACGTTAATGAGCTCAAACTAGCTCAACGAGGTGCTTATTCAGCCTCCTCTTGAGCACCTCCAAGGATGATGACCACACCACCTCTGCCAGGTGTATGTTCCAGGATCTAGTTACCCTTATGGAGAAGTTCTTCCTTACGTCCAGCCTAAATCTTCCCTCTATTAGTTTATGACCAGGTCTTCATCCTCCCAAGGGGTGCCTTCCTGAAGAGTTGCTCCTCCAGATCTTGGTGTTCCCCTTTGACATACTCGTAGGTGGCTATTAAGTCACTTCTCAGCCTCCTCTTACTCAGAGTGAACAAGCCCGTTTCCCGGAGTCTCTCCTCGTAGGCCTATCCTCCAGGCCCCCAATCATGAGGATGGCCCTTCTCTGCACCCTCTCAAGCTTATCCACATACTTCTTGAAGTGCAGTGCCCAAAACTGGGCACAATTGTGGCCTCACCACCGCTGAGTAGAGAGGGAGAAGCACCTCCCTGGATCTGTTGGAAAAACATCAGCTAATGTATGCCAGAGTTCTATTTGCCCTGCTGGCGACTTCATCATGCTGTTGGCTCATATTCATCTTCTGGTTGATTGTGACCCCCAGGTCCTGTTCAGATGCTGTGCCAGCCAGTGGGCTACCACCTATCCTGTAGTTGTGGCAAAGGTTCTTTCTACCCAGATGAAGGACCGTGCATTTTTCCCTGTTGAACCTCATCTGACTCCATTCAGCCAATAGAACCAGTCTGTTAAGGTCATCCTAGATCCTTGTCCTATCCTCTGTTGTGCCCGCATTTCCCCACAGCTTGATATTATCTGCAAACTTAATCATAGAACATTCCACCCCCTCATCCAAATCATTAATATATATGTTAAAAAGCATGGGTCCAAGCAGCAATCCCTGTGGGACACTACTGGAGATAGCCTTCCAAGATGAGGCTCTCTGGGACCAGCCTCTAAGCCAATTATTCACCCACCTCACTGTAGGCTGTTCCAATTGATCCCATTTTGTTTCATAATTCCCTATGTCCTGTAGTGATACAAGTAACTTTTAAACTAGACCAGCTGAATATATTCAAGCAAGGTGTACAGCCACAGACATTGTTAAGTGTTGGACCCACATGGATTACAGGGGAAGCAGTAACTTCTAATACAGAAAGATTGTGGTTGACACTTGTTGTAGATAGGTGTATAAATTGGAAAACTGTAACAGTACAGTAAAACTTCATGAATCTGAACCTCACAAATCCACTACTCTCAGAAATCCAGTATTCGAGTGGATGTTCCGGTACCAGCTGCTGCCCACCACCCCCAGACGTGGAAGGGAAAGCTTGCATGCACACACGGCTGCTCTGAGATCGCCCGCCACTACCCCATCCCCTCCCCGCTCCATGAGCAGCCACCGCCTGGATTTCAGAAATCCGGGATTTTCAGATATCTGGCAGGTGCTCGGTCCTGAGCATGCTGGATTTATGAGGTTATACTGTATTATAAAAGGGAAAGATGTTTCACACAAAATATAGCAAATAAGATCCAAATTCTGAAGCCATTTTAAAAGCCTATGATCTTTGAAGACCAAGGGGAAATAGCATATGACAATAAGAATGAAACTAAAGAAAAGCTCAGGCTTGTATATGTCTCGGACGGCCAGGGCCAACTCGAGTTACGCTCGTACGTCAGGGCGGGCTGGTGAATGGAGAGGCAGACACAACTTATTGGTTGTAAAAAACTTTACTCACGCCGCTTGCAATCACGACGCAGGTGGTCCGGTCGTCGGAACAACCACACGAGTTGTTCCAGCTGGCGGGGCCCAAGCCAGTTAATCCGTCCGCAATTCAAAGCCGGCGGGGAAAGGGGTACGTCGGGGTTGCGCTCGGTGACAGGAAGAAAGATCGATAGGTGATCAGTCTATCGATCGGCAGCCGCAAGTCAGATAACTTCAGAGACACTCTGCAGCGTGCTCAAAGCTCTTCGACTTGGGCGGAAGTCGCGCGGAATTTTAAACGGCCAGCGAGCCAATTACTAGCTGCCACGTGTGAATAATTTAGCACTGGCCAATAACGGGGCACAAATTTGCATCCGAATAGCGGGAACTCTTTGCACCATGCATTTCTGTGCTGCAAAGAAGAAATGCATCCTGCAAAGGAAACTGCAAATTGGCGGGAACTCTCCTGCACGCAGGCTCTTAATTGCAGCAGAACACTCTGCTGTGCAAAGGAGCTCTCATGTGGCCAGGAAATTCCATAGTGCCGAGGCACAAAAAATCACTGGGTCGTGACAGTATATTTTTCCATTATATTAAAAGACTTAAAGGCAAACTCAGCCTGATGATAATAAAGTGAATGGCAGCACTTAAGCCTGTACACGATGTCAGAATTTGGCCTGTATAAACCCTGTATACACACTACTAACAGATTATGTGGAGTCACTTTGCACTTTATAGAAGGTAGTCTACTGACACTTTGCTTGCTCTAAAATATATTTATTAAAATGAATGTCATAAATCTGCCTCCAGTACAAAAACTATGCCATATTTATATATAGCAAGAGAAAGAGACAGACATATCATTTATAAAATATGATCTGTTTATATGAATATATAAACGCCTTGAAACACAATAAACATGGAATGTCACAATGCTCTTTTTACAGACACTTTCAGAGGCTGTTATAGTCTGCAAACAGGCTTTCACTTTCAAATATTTACCATATCTCAGTTACTCTTGAATTAAATTTGTTTGGTTTAAAAAGAAAAAAAGTGACTTATTTTTTAAATTTCTAGTCCTTCACACTCACCTCTGGATCTGAAAAATCAAACTTCATTTTTTGCACTTCATCAACTATAATGAAAAGTCTACAATTTGGAACTTAGTTAAGAACTCTGTTGAGAATGGATAAGGCAAGATAGAATCCGCTCTTTGAGAGCTATATTAGCTCAGTGTTAACAGGTGTAATAAGTGTTAAATGCTTAGCTTTGTTATTAAAATATGGGCATATGGAACACACACATACAGAAAATCTTCTGAGTAAAAATGTGCCAAAATTTAAATGCATTTTTTGCTTTTGATAACAACACTTCATACATACATATAAGCATTCTGAATATTTCTATTTGTAAAAGCTGCTGTTTCAGCATAAAAAGAGGACTTTCTGTGGGATCTGACCTCCAGAGAAAAGTCACGAAGGCATAACTCTTCACTTCCCTCAATGCTTATTAGAATGTGAAACTTCAAGGAGTAACCGACGACAATCAGTTGGCTGATTTCATTTAAGTGCATTCATTTCCAAAACATCTGGTGAACTTGCCACATTTACTTATCCTATATTTAAATAATCTGTCCCTTGCAGATTGTGTTTTATATAACACATTTAACAATTATTTATTAAATGACAGAGGCCCAATTCTATTTTGATTTATGCAACACTAACTTCAGAAGGATGGAGTCTCTACTGTTTACAGAGAAGAAAACCTGTACTTTTGTGTTGCTTTACTGATAAATTACACACCCATTATATATTTTTGATAACTATACCTTAGAATCATATGCTTTTGATAATTTCATACATTGGTCATTATTGCTTAATTACAACAGAATCTGGGTATGAGCAAGTGTGTGTGCATATACATATATGTTAGTCAGCTATTACTTCTCTAAAACTGGAGGCTGGGACTGGATGGGGGTGCCCAGTGCCATCCAGTGGGGCCAAAGGACTCACTGTAGGCCAGGCAAAATTGCTGTGGGCCAGACCCAGGCTGTAGGCCTTATTTTGCCCACTCCTGTACTACAGGCTTGGTGAGCAAGGGCAGGACAAAGAGCAGAAACCACTCGCTGCTCCCGCCAGGCAGAGTGGGCCCACCACTGTGTCAGTTTCAGGGGATGCATCCACACAAGACGTTTACTATGCAACTGACCAATTTAACTGCGCAGTAAACATCTTGGTGTCCATACGTGTGCTCCTATTGGGGCACACAGAACTAATAAACTCTGCAGCAGGGTAGTCTTGTAAAATACAAGTGCAGTAAAAGCTGTGTTAACTGGCATTCTATTATCTGGAACTCTATTAACTGGAATTTCCGGCTGGCCAGCCGGATGTGGCC
>NW_005842685.1:665029-676171 GCF_000455745.1 Alligator sinensis | reverse complement strand
CACGCTGCAGAGTTTTTCATCCACAGCAGTGCGCACAGAAATGCTGCCCCAGATGGCTGGGGCACAGGGTGCCTCAGTCTAGAGCTAGTCAGCAGGCAGCCCCTGCACTGAGGCATCCTGTGCCCGAGCCAGCTGCTCCCCAGTGTGTGGAGACAGTGGAGCAGCCAGCCCTGAGCTGGCTGCTTCCCTGTCTCCATGTGCCTCAGAGGGGGTTCTGCAGCAGGCAGAGATGGGGGAGCTGCCCTGGGCGGGCTGCTCCTGTCCCCACATGCCACTCCATGGGTGGTTGGGGTACAGTGTGCCCACCCCCTGCAGTACATGGAGCCTGGCTGAAGCAGCCCTGGGCTGGCAGGCTGATCCCCTGGGTCCTCTGCCAGCCCAGACTGCTACAACCGGGCTCCATGTGGTGTGCATGAATAAACTCAGGAGTAATTTGCTCTGGAGTTTTTTGCTCCCAGGCACACATCTAAATGGTGTGTCCTGGAGCAAAAAATTCCAGAGCAATAAGCTCTGGACTTTATTGATCTGCATTAATTGTATGGGTAGATGCAGCCACTAAGACCAGAAAGACTTGGGGAAGCAGCTTACCTTGGGCTTTCTGGTCTCACTAAAACTAACACAGCAACTCCACGCTGAGAGCAGGGTTGTCAGGATTTAGGCCCTGTAGTCCCTCTCTTGGTGCAGAGCCAGTGTGTCAGTTTCAGCAAGACCAGAGAGCTTTGAGCTCACTCGCTCTCAGCTCCAAGGGGCTTGAACCTTTTTTCGCTTGGAGCACCCAGCAGCTGCAGCACCTCTTATCTCTGCCCAGACCAGCTCTGCTTCCACCATTGGTGGCACAAGTGGGTGGGCACCACCTGAGCTCTGAAGAAAACAGGTTCAGGCACCTTGGAGCTCAGGCACTACCCAACCAGCCAGTAGCCTAGCCATCACGGCACGGGGTGGCAGGCACCACCTGAGTTCTAGAGAAAAAGAGGACCTGGGATACTGGAGGACTTCAACTTGGACAGAACAGCCATGGGAAGTGGCCACACAGAAATGGAACAGGAACAAAATTAGATGGAGTAGAGATAATCCTGCCCTGGAGTGGCGTAACTAAGCTGAACAACAAGTGTTTTAAGACACTTAAAGATTTTAACATGCAGCCAGTCCAGGGGTTAAGAGTTCTGGGAACTGCCCAAACTTACCATGTAACAAGACCCCGAGAACCATAGAATGGAGAGTGCTGTAAAAGGTAGACAGATTTTGAAAGTTTTGCAAAGATACATTCATTTGCTCCCTATTATTTTGCATGATCTAAAGTATTATGGATTTATGAATGGTATCATGGAAATTGTTCAGGTTATAAGACGTTATACCTGTCCATAGACCTAGGTGTGCTGATTTTCTTTGAGTCCCACCATTAACCAAATAAAAGTGTCCAACTGAACTTACTGTTTAATTAATGTCTCAAAGACAGCCCATTCCTTTTTCTTCAAAACTCTGTTGCCCTTTTATAGGGAGGGACAGGAATTTTCAACTCCAATCCTTTGGCCAATCTTTATTATATTCAATCTGGGAGGTCATTATTTAGAAGCTACAGTGGCCCATCTGGTTGTGTCATGCTCACAACCATCAGCCAAGGAGTATAGGAACTCTGGGTGAAAACTACTCCCCAAGCCAGAAGAACAGAGGAAGTTCCTTTTCAGTTTTTTCACAGGAAAGGAACCTGAACTTCTCCTCACTTTTATTATCAACTCCAGTATGACTTTGGTAGCTACAGAGCAGATAATTATTCTGGTTTTCATCTAATTCCTAAGGGATCACCATTATTAACAAAATGATAGCCTTGCTGTTTGACAATCTCAGGAAAAGAGCTGCTAAATGAATAGGTATGGAAAGTGATATACCTCTAACTATAATAGGTGGTTCCTACAAATTGGAATTAAATCACATTAGAAAGGCAAATGGGGAAACAGCACTGTTCTCTGTACTTTACCTATTCTGCAGATGCATACTTCATCCAGCATTGCCATTATTAACCTTTTTCATGAGCAAGAAATCTATTAAAATAACTCCAAGATCTAAAACTTGGATATTTATGGCTCAGTATATATAGTAGAAACAAGTCATTTTAATTTTAATGAAAACATGAGAATCAATCAGGTGCATTCTACTCTATACTTCACTCCATATAAAATTGAATGTACCATTCTTTAATCCCTCAGGGTCTAAAAGAGGCGGAAGGCCACAATGTCAGTTAATTATTAATATTAATTTTTCTAAGTAATATCTGCATAGAAAGTGCTTATGAAAACAGTCTTTAAAACAGCTGTAGCAAAAAGTTTAGATTAGGCCATGCAGTATTTTATTAATTGTATCCTGTTCAGTAAGAAAGTTTACATTTTCATCCAAGTATATTGTGTTACTATGGCATCACTAGCAATGTTTGCTGTGACATAACTAGTAGCCTTTTACATCTGCAGTGACTATTCTTCTTCTGAGATCACATTCATTAAAGAATCCTTTTTAGAAGTAGCAAGATCATTTTATTATATAATTTTTAAAAATCATCATGCAATTGCCTCAAAGCTGTAGAGAATTACCTTAATATATAATAAAATTTGCTTAGAGTGTGTTAATAGAGTCGCCTCTCAGCATTTATTTATATATACATAAAAATAGCTGCTTATCTGCCAACAGTATGCGTCCTTAAAATTACTTGGCAAATGTTTCAGATTAACAGTTTGGTACTCAATGAAAGACTCTGGCTGGGGAGTGGGCAGAAGTTTCTTTTCATATATTACTGGGGATTCAGGAGAAAACAAACAATAAAATCGAACTCCCCCCAAACCCTTCCCCACAATTATACATGACTTCACACACTCCAAGAATCGTATCTATTCTATACACTACAGCACTTTGCTAAAAGCAGCTAAGCAATATCAAGCATTGTAAGCATTATTTGAAATCCACATACTGTTACACTGTCTCCCAGAGATGATTTATTTAAAATATAATGCACTGGTAATGTAGTATTTTCAGCCTGAACAATGCTTCATTAGTTGAAATATTTACTTTCAATAACCCATGAAAATAAAGTCTGTAGTTTTTTATTTTAGTAGTGCCATGATCCTAACAAAGTCAATCTATTTTTAACATTTCCAAAGGTTGAGATTTACAAATGCCTAAGGTGATCTGAAAAATCCTTGTTGTATGCAGCATACAAAAATGTCTTGAAGTCCCTAAAAATTAGTACCTGCCTTTCAGTACAACAATGAAAGCTTTATAACGTGCTCAAAACCCTTCATGACATGGGTCACAGGTAGAGGCTCCATTATGAAGCTGGTGAAAGCTAAGCAATTGTAATTTTGTTATCTGAAACCTATTAACAATTAAAGTTGCTTTCCCTGCTTTATTATTTATAGCTGCTTGACAGACCTGATGGTAATGCTGGTGGTTCAGACATTCTTATTTTCTTTCTTGACTAGTCAAAAGCTGTTCAATGAACAGCTAGGTTGTTCAGCAACAACATGCTCTGTGCTTTCAATGTTCTATTGAAAGTCCAGATTTATTATGTGCAATCCTCAAAATCCTTTTCCATCTCTGATTTATGAATAATTAAAAAAATTGTAATAATGCCAACCAGGTGGAGTTCATTCAGTGCACTATGCTGTCTGTCATCCAGCATATCAGTATAAGAGTTCAACAATGAGCATTTATTTAAGTCCTGCTTTTGGATGAGTTTATTGTCCTTGGTGCGATGATTTGCTAACTCTTCCTCACAAACCCCTTGCTCTCTATCTGGATTGTTCATACCTTCCCAATGGTGGAGGTAAAAAGACTCAATGTCTCATAAAGACTCAGTGTCTCAATGTCTTCATAAAATATGCATTATTCATAAAGATGAAGAACTTTTCTGCCAAATAATCAAAAGAAAATGACAATGGTCTTACAGGAGAAAAGCAAACAGGAATAGGAATTATAGAAACAAAACTAAAGTCAGGTTTGGGAAAATTTCTAGGCTGCCATCTTTCAAATCTATGAGGAGGAAATTTAGTTTAAAATTGTTTTCTATAGGTTATATAAAAATAGGCATATCGTGCTAGAATTGAAAGTACTGCTACCATTTCTTTTTTTCCCATTGATCTAACCCTTCTATTAACTGCAGTTTATCTTCCCCAACTCACCCTGCTGACCCTGCCCCTGAGAGTGTGGGTGTAGGGTTTCCAAAGATCACTTCAAGGGTAACCCCATATGTCAGGTGGTATTTCTCATTATGTTTAACCTCCAACTGTGTGGAGCCTGACTTCTGAAAAACAGTCATCAGAGAAAGTCTTGAACATTGGTAAGTATATTAATTATTTACTGATTGCAGGCCACTAATGGGTTAGTTTGGTGACCCTCTATGTAAGATGGTCATCAGTCCTGCTATTTAAGATGTGAAATCAGGGGCATACAGCAATTCATTAAGACTGTCACACTGGACTGCTGGGTTAATAAAGGGAAACCACATGCTTTTGGCATAATAGTCTTATCCCAGAAGTATACATTTATAAAACTGGAAGCTCCAGTATCAGCTTCTTCACTCTGAATCAATACATCCCTGACAGTAAGATACGTAGCAGAAACTAAAAGGATTTGTAACCAGGAAAGCCTTTTGATTCCTTTGCTAGAATCTCCTATGTAGCCTGAATCCTGGAAACCTACATAATTACATGCCAATTCCAGGACAGTTCCAATACAGATTCGTAGAAAATATGATAAACTAGACAGATTACTCTCTTTTAATTGAGGGACAAGCCACCCTAGATTTCAGTGTGCACACAGACAGTTATTGTGGGATATCTGATATGCTTCAGGGTCACACCTTAGCTTACTTTTCCATAACTGGTTCAGCCCAGAGCTGTGCAGGGTGAGGCAGGGGCATTTCGCTGTGGTGCCAAAGCTTCTAAGCCTTGCTGATGTAGCATAGCAGCCTGTCTTGTGCAGCACTGCTCTGGGTCAGCTGAAAGGGCTAGAAACCAGGCTAAGTAAAGCCCCCACACACCAACTCCCAGCCCCTCCACCCATCTGAGCAGCAGGGAGGTGAATTAAAAGCTGGAGAAGCTGGGAGCCAGGCATGCAGAAGCTTTCTCCAGCACAGCTCTCCACTCTCCCTTGCCACCCTTGTACCCAGCTGAGCAACAGGACAGCAATTTAAAAGCTGGAAGCTAAAAGTAAGGTCTGGGAGCCCCTCTTCCAGCTGCCAGCTATTAAATCATCACTCTGCTGCTTAGCAGAGCAGTGGAGCAGCCAGCAGGAGCTGAGTTGGGGTTACTTTCCTGGAGTGTGGCTCCTGGACAACAGCTTTTAACTTGTTGCCCTGCTGCTGCTGGGTCAGCTGAGTGGCAAGGGGAAGCAAGCAGGAGCTGGCAAACCCCCTACCTCTTCCTGAAATCTGGGGCTGCCTGGTTTGGGTAAAGGCAAGGAGTGGTGACTATGGGAGGAGGGGAGCAGCTGGCTTCCATGGTTAAGATCAGGGTAACCTGTAAAGGCAGGGAGCCTTTCCCCCAGCTCCAATCCTCCTGGTCCCCAGGAGGAGCTAAGCCGAGGGAAAGTATACGGTCATTCAGTCTCCCAGGACAAATGCTCCTGGAAGCAATTTAACCCTGGATGTTCCCAGGCTAGTTTTCTCCTAGTGTGGTCTTTTTTGCTCCAAGAGAAAAAAGCCTAAACATCTGACCACTTTTGGCTTTACCAAGAAAGCAGCGATTCTTTTCCACTAGAAACTGAATGTATGTTCCCAGGCAAAGACAGAATGGTCTGACATACAAGACTCTAAACTGGAAGAAAGCAAGCTCTGTTCCTAAAATGCTCTAGGCCCAGGGGTTGTCAACCAGGGGTACACGTACCCCTGGGGGTACTTGGAATGGTCCCAGGGGGTACATGCATGCAGACAGGGACAGAGCGCCACCACCCTGTGCTGCCGCCTCACAGGAGCAGGGCTTGGACAGGGCACGGTGAGGACAGTGGTGCCCCTCTGTGGGCCAAACATCCCAGCTAGCTGGACACAGGGGGAGAAGCTTGCACACAGTAGCTGCAGCCACCATTCACCACCCCATGCTGCTGCTCCATGTGCAGCTGCCGCCAACCCCCTCCCCTGCTCCACGACCGGTTGCTGCTAGTCTGCCCTGCCTGCTCCGCAACCAGCTGCTGAGGATATACTGTTCAAAAAAGGTTGAAAACCCCTGCTGTAGCCTTTTTTTTTTAATGACCCTGAGAAAATAACGTTCCCTCTTTGTGCTTCATCTGTAAAATCAGAGCTATCAGTACTCATCTTTACAAAGCACCTAAATATTTAAGGATGCAAACCAAAAGAGTCTGATCCAAAGCCCACTGTAGCCAATGGTAAAGACTACTTCAACTGTGGGAAGTGAGTTAAAACTTCATAAAATGACACAGAAACCTGCAACAATGAAAGATGATGGAAGGGGCATGGAGAGAGACAGAATACAGATTAATACAACCAAAAAAAGGTGCTCCTGAAAAAATACAAAAATTGCATGAGCCTGTCATTTGCAAATGCTAGGAGAATAAAACTAAGTAATAAACCAAAAATTGCTGTACTGAAAATTAGGCCTAGTTGGTAGACCAGAATGTGTGGGAATGGCTTCTCTCTCTCTCACTCACTCACTCCCATCTGTTTTGGGTCCTTGAAGAGAGGCACCGAGGATCAGAATGGAGCTGTTGGTATCCCTTGTGGAAAGCTGATAGGACTACATATTGATCTATAGTCTCGGTCCTTCATTTAAGTGTGATTTGAGTATTCAAGCATTATTGTGCTATCCAAACTTCAGAAGCTGGATATAGGCAGAGTCCTTGGGGTCAAGGACATGGGTGCCTATAGCAACAGTTAACTTTGTCTTCCCTGCACCAGTACACTAACAATGACAAGCAATACATGAAACATATACAACATAATTTATTTTTTGTTTTTAGCTACCATATACCTATATAGTACATATATAGTATGAACACTTTGATGTTAATAAATGAAAAGTGGTGCCTAACTACAACAAAAAGTGTATTTACCTAGGCCACTGCAGAAAATATAATGTTTCTATACCACAAATATACATTTTTTTAGAAATATATTAGGGTAGTTTGTTTGTACCAAATCAGAAATCCATAAACATGCTTTTCCAAATTTATACCATGTCCCAAGAAATCATGACAAATAACCAAAAATTCACCAACTAAATGGAGTTGACAAAAACATGTATATAGTTTGGGAATGAACTTGCTTTGGGGGTTGGCCTAGATCAGGGGTGTCCAACCTTCTTGAACGTGGGGCCGGATCATGAACTTTTTATCACCCAGTGGGCTGGCGAGCCATATTCAAAGACCTCACAGGAAGCAGTATCACATCACGCCCCTGAAACGAAAGTACAGTATTTACTTTCGTTTCCCATCGCAGCACCTCGGGCCTCAGAAAACAGCTTGGATGGCCGCATGTTGAACAAGCCTAGTCTAGAGGACCTCCTGAGGTTTCCCCTCAACTCTAATGTTCTATGAATCCATGATTTTTGACAAAATGCAATACATCAGTACATAAGATAAGATTGCTGGCACTGCTATTTTTATGGTAGCTGCAACCAATTTAGCACAAATGTGGCATACACTCTGTCTGCAAAACTAGAGAATTATGAAGAGTCATGGGAGTTAAATGCAAACTTCTGCACTAATTTGCAAGTGTACAATGAAAACAAAAGCAGTAACAGATGTGCTTATATCAGAACAGGACATGCTTGTATTAGGCAATTTGCTGCCAGAAAATAACATGTTTTCTGGTGATGAGTGACTTATATCTATGCTTTTATCAGATGTACTTGTATCTATCTTCTACTCTGGTGAATGGGGAAATCTTAACCATCACCCCTGGACTAGTGAGGACCCTGGAGTAAAGCACATGAAATATGGCTCTTTTCACTTTCCTTGATACTCCTTTTCATGCTCTATCATTTTCTTCCTCTTCCTTAAAGAGGAGAATCCTGAATCCAGCTACATCGCATAGCACCAGTGCACTGTCTGGCCTTACCTGGAGTACTGCATCCCATTTTGGGTCCTACACTTAAAGAAGGATGTGGACAGCTTGGAAAGAATCCAGTGCAGGGGCTTGTTATTCTATAATGTAATAAGATCCTTTGATGTCCAGCCAGAAGGATGGGAGACAGAAAGGGACCTGCTCAGACCAGCCAGATGATATCCCAGACTAGAGAAGTGAGCCAGGGTCTAATGTAACACCCTGTGAAATTCACAAGAACCTTTGGCCTTGTCTCTACAGTAATTTAGGGTGCTGGCAGTGGCATCAAAGTACAGCACTTCTCTGCATGAACTGCCTCTTAAACTGAAAGCATGAGCAGCACTGTACTTTAATGGTGTCACTGACAGCACTGCAAGTTATTGTCGAGACATGGCCAAAGATCTTGTCAATTTCACAGTATACCTCAGGGTAAAATGTTGACAGTACTGTTGTGCACCCTTAAAGTACCATGGGTATGAGATTACACTGTTTTCACCTTAGGAAAAAGTCCACAGTGTGCCTAAGGGCGCTGATGTCTGTACGGAGTAAGACATTTACTACGTAGACATGGTCATTATGTCCTTCACCTCGGCTATCTTTTCTCTTCTTCCCTTCACTGTACCTCTTTTGTCACAGGCAGGAAAAGTTACCACCAAATTCTCAGGATCGATTCAACATTAAACAGAACTAACTCTTTTTCCCCCTTCTAATGATTGCAAAAGGTACAATACTACATTGAAATTTAGTGCTTTTTTGTTTTCTTTTAGATTCCCTCTGTGCGATGCATCTTAATTAATGCATTGCCAAAGTTTTTAAATGTGTTTGTTGTAGGATAAGCAAGTAAACTCAAAAAACATATTCAACTATTTAGTGCTGTACAGTGACAGGGTCACAGTTACTCATTTGACTCTCTGGGCCTACTTATTTCATTGGAATTGACAATTTCATGACACAAACCCTATTCAAGCAAGGGCATACAGAGAATATTTTATAAAAAATGCTATCAGCTACCTGCTTTTTTGACATTCAGTGACTCCTAAAATGCTTTTCACACTGTGAATTTAAAGACAGCATTTAAGCTGTCATTATGGCACATCTGGGAGATATATTGGTGCCATTAAGGTCATTATAATGGATACAAGAGTGATGTACATAGAAGAAGCATATGATTAGACATATAATATTAACTCTGATGTTTTCATGGGAGACACGCTAGTAAAGATTCCATCAAAATTACAAGAACATTTTGCTGTGGAAATTTTACAGGTAATTTTATTTAAAAGGTTTTTTCTGGGACTACAGATGTATAAAGAACCATTAAATTACTGATCTGAATGGAGACTAAAAGAACAAAGGAGCATTGATATTGTGTACTGTAAGTATGCATTCTACTTGATAACTCTTTATAACAGTTATAAATCATTAATCTATTATATTAATCAACTGTTCATTATATCACTAGCTGAGTTTAAGTTACAGCTATAAATATGTATAATACCCCCAATGATGTGCTTTTAAACTTGCAGGCTAAAATATATGTCTTTAGAATACTTATAACTTCTATTATCATCTATTTTTCATAAATGAACTTTAATGCCATGTTCAACCTCCAAAGAGTCTGCATTCTAACTCAGGTCCTGAACCTCTATTAGACTACTTAGCATATGCACAATCCAACAGGCCTTCATCAGAGATATAACGATCTTCGAAGAACTATTTTATATATGTGCAGAGGCCAATGTTAATGGATCATGGCTGAAGGCCCAGTTTATGAGGAGCTCAACTCAGGGATGTTTAACTTACATCATTGAGTTTTTGGTTGTAGCTGTGTTGCTCTAGGGACATAGGCAGGCAAGGTTCTTTGGTTAGCTGTGATATCTTTTATTAGACCAACTGAGCAGTTGGAAAAAAGTTCTTAGCAAGCTTTTGGGTGTAGTAACTCTTTGTCAGGCATAGGGAGACTCTGCTGGTCTGAGACTCCAAGGAATGAGAGAAGCTAAAAGTGTGGCAGGATGTTAGTGAAAATGTAAATAGGTAGAGATAAGCAACACAAAAGGTAAAGCAGGAGAGGGGAGGGAGAACAGAGTGTGATTTGTCTCATTAAACACAGTTTTTTGCTGAAATTTCTTTAACTAGCAGAGTCCCTTATGCCCTGACTGTCCCTGTGCACTAGATGCAAGGAGTTAGGAAGTGACTGAGTATAAAACATGACTACCCAACCAGTATCTCAGTGGACAGCCTAACTCTATTCTATGCTGTTAAAAAGCTGTAAAGTATGGCATACCCCAAGGGCAAGGATAAGAACAGCTCATATTTTATTCAAGTTCAAATATATATACAGTATAAGAGATAGATTTTAAAAAAATACTGTTCTCTGTATTTTCTATTCTGAGATTTCATTTCTACTGCCTTTTAAAGTACCCGTGTGTTTACCACCAGAAACTGTATTTAAATTATTTAGGGTCCGTGTCAGTGCTTGGAACAGCATTAACCATCCCTCCCTAGCAACATGCCCCAAATAAAGCATGCTAACTGGAAAACTTCTCCAGGTAAAAAAAAAAGAAACATACAAACTTTCTTGTAAATTGCATGAGTCTAGAAAGGGCAAGGAAAAGCTGTCCTTACTTCTCCTCTCCTCCTACCTGGGTAGTACCTGAGTTTCTTCACACGGGGTTAAATATCTTCAGGATTAGCAGAAAATAAGGAATGGTGTCATAAAGACACCCAAGTCTTCTGACTGTATAAGAAAGATCCCCATAAATATAAAGAAATATACAGGTCTGTCAGTGTGAGTAGGGAGAAATGACCCTGGAATAATTTCCATTTTACAGGGTCTCATTTACTTCAAAATAGCAATGAAATTAAACAAACAACTTGGCACATGTCCCTGCAGAAGTTGTGAGATGCATTCAATAAACAATGATGTAAGATTAAGTACTTCTGTTTTAATTAATGACTCCAATAACTGCTACTACATTTTTAGGGAAACACGAATACACTGCTTATATTCTGTTTGAGAGAAAGAATAAATCAGAGTGCTGAAGCTAGGGTACAAAATTTAGTTTAACAGACTTTTCTATACTATAAAGTGGGAGGGAAAG
>NW_005842685.1:614020-664961 GCF_000455745.1 Alligator sinensis | reverse complement strand
GGGAAAGAGGCAGTTCACTTGCAATTTTTTGTGGTGAAGAGGAAGGTCGCATTTCCCTGATATAAAGTATATATCCATTTTAGTGACATATTGTAAAAGCTTAGTGTTGCCAATGTGAGGGCACTAGCTATTTATTCTCTGGCACAGTTTGCAGAAAAGCAAGGAAGTAATCGTGCATTTTTTTACAATATCGAGGAACTTCAGTTAATGATGTAATTGAAGATATAAGATGAAAATGCATGTAAATAAGTCTACATACACGTATCTAATTAAACTGATTAAAAATAAGGGTGAAATACAGTGCTAAAATATACTGAACCACTTTCTTGTGTTGATCACAGTACATGCACTTCAAAGCCACTGAAAGAAATGGGTATATGTTGATATGAAGCCAGAACTGATTCAGTATAAAGTGCATATATTCAGAAATATACCATACTACTTTTTTTTAGCGTTTTACAAACAAGTGCATCAAATTTGTATCAATATGGCACAGTGGGTGATAGCTTCTATTTGAGCACATAGTTGTAGGATCCAGTTTTACACAGAACATCACTTTATACCCAGTACTGACATGAAGAAGCAATACTACTGGGGTGGTCATGCTGGAACTTTTGTCCTTAGCCCAATTTCTTTCTGTCTAGCTGACTCTCTAGCAAGCTGCTCAATGGCTCATTTAAATGGGCTAAATTCTGCCATGCTAATTGAACTGTGCAATCCCTTATTTTATGAGTTCGTATCACCAACTTTACTTGGACTACTCATGAAATGAGTCACTATTCATACAAGTGAGGATATCAGAATCAGGTCTAAAATGAATAATGGATAGCTCTAGTGTCATGGCAAACATATATTCTCCCAGAAACATACTCTCTTTCTCAGGCAATTAAAATATATTAAAATGCCAACATGAAACACTGCTATGTGAATTATGGCAACTTTAGCAACTAATACTTTCACTGCACAGTCAGTATTAGAAGATATTGAAACATATTCAGTTGGTGTAAATCAGTGTGGCTTTCACAAAGTTGATTGGAATTCTAACAATTTATGCCAGATGATGGTCTGGCTCTTAGATTTGAGACCCTTAGCATATGAATTTCACTAAGCAAAACAAACAAACAATTGTCCAAACACAAACATGGAATTGCTTAAAATTGTATTTCCTAAACAAATAATAAGATATGATTACATCTAATTTATATATATTCTTTCTTAACAGTTTTTCTTTTGAAATACGCAAAAGATATTTTAAAAATATATATCAATGTGGATATAGCTTAATAAACAGTCCATGAAGTGACAAGCAGAAGAAAACTATTTCTCTGCACACACACTCAAACTTTCCATCTTAATTCGTTAATCTGTCAGCAATAAATTCTACCCACCCCCAAATCTTTTGTCAGTGTGCAGAAAGGAAGATTTTGGTGGGTTCCAGATTGCCAGTAACCATAAGTTTTCACAGTTATTCCATTTCAGACGATAAAACTTTTTCAACCCTGAAAGTCAAACAAAGCTGTATCACCAGAGGTCCAAGGTCAATCTAAGGAGGGCATTCCCCGTTCTACTAAGGGCTTCTAGTTCATATCACTGAACTCTGTTTTTCTACTAGCCTACATGAGTGCACACCAAGAGAGCCATTTCAGAATCTCTTATTTCATACAAAGAAGAAAATATTGCATATCCCAATGATTTACTCTCTCAGTGGCTCCTTACTACTAAAACACCTGTTATTTTCTGCAAAACTATTTTCATTAATAACAGAGCCTTGTTGATTTTGTTACTCAAGGATATCTAAAGATAATAAAACAAACTCCTCTAACAGGAACCATGTTCACAATCTCTTCCTTAACGTAAATCACTGGCTAAAATAAGCAATTTTGAAGGCTGCTTTCTCAAAGAAGGGGATGTTAAAATTTGTTGGATTAACACTTAAAGTTGGCAGGATTTACTGTGAGATCCTACCACAAATGAATGCTGTTGTATACTTTTGAATGACAACAATGTTATGAAATCAGCTCAAACAGTGGGGACAAACATAGGCACTTCAACTGTGAAACACAAGTGCTAATAGAATGATTTTTTTTTCTTTCTTTGCCCAGGATATATGAGAGAGGTCATGGTTACAAAGGCTATACCTCTCTCAAGGCATGGGTCAGGATCTGTGACTCCAAGGATTACTGTTACAAACAGATTTGTTTTCTCTACCTTAGCATTTTAGCAAAAAGCAATACTGAGGAGAATGGAGTAGGAAGTTAAATGTTAAACACTTTTTCTTGTCAGTTCCATTTTGTTAAATAAAATATAGTGTGAAATTTCTCCTCTTTCAAACACTACACAGTCCACCTCTTCTTACAGCAATCTCAGCACCGTTTTTCTTTTCCTTACCATTTCATTCATCACATTTGGCTAAATTTAGGCTACTTCTAATGCTGGGACTTTCTGAGAAATTTCCACTGCCTTTCAGGAAAGGAAGCCATACAGGCATTTAACATGCAGCTGTGCCTTCTCCCCTGCTCCCTGTGCTTTCCTCAGACCAGGGTTATTCTTGTCTGAGGAAGGCATAGGGCAGAGTAGTTGCTCCACCCTTCCCTTTCCCAGTGGGGACTGGAGCAGCAGGAAAAGATTCCCTGCATTTCTGTGAATCAGGGATACCCTGGGGGGAGTGGGGAGAAGGTGGCTGAACTGCTGCTTCTCTAAGAAAGACTTCTAGCTGTGTAAATTTCTCAAACATTTCTCATTACTGGTGGAGGCACATTTCTCACAAGACAACCACTCCCTCTTCAATCTCTCAGTTCTAATCCTCAAAGGGAATTTACAAAATACTTTTCATGGACAGGCCTACAAACTTCTCTTCATAAATCTAGTAGATATAAAAAATCATGGACTAAATATACACATTAGATTTTTGGCACATTAGAACCTGCCTGCCATCCAATAACCCTAGGTAACCTCTCTACATTTTACCAGCTACATTAAATTACCAGGTCAACATTTCCCCTTCTCCCCACCTCCCCCAACCTACCTGTCTTACACCTATTAACTCTCATCCCCTCTGATCTTCCCGGCCAATCATTGGCATCTTCACAGATCTGCATTTTGCATACTGGCTTACGGTTGTGTTCCACCTAGAAGAACACACAAATGGCAACAAACTCTCTCTATTCCTGAAATACGGTCCTTGTGCTTGAAAGACTGTAAAAGAACAATGTCTCTAATTATTTATTTGATCTCATAAGAGATCACATTTACCCAAAGAACCTTGTCTGCCTATGTCCTTAGACCAACACAGTTATAACCAACAACCTCAAAAATGTTTCAGTGGTGATTCTCTCTATAGAAGCAAAATGCCAGCATGTGGCCTAAGCTGCAAACTTCTTTAGGGCTAAGTACAGACAGTCAAAAACTCTGAGTCTAAATTGATTCCATCTTTGCAGGTTAGTCTAAGCTACACTGAACTGATAAGCAAGTGAACAGACATTCACTTTTGATTCCAGAAATGCAGCCACATGCCCACAGTAGCCCAAGCCAGAAGCCAGCAGGCACCAGAGCTTGATTTCCTGCTCAGCTAGTGCAGACAGCTTGGGCCAAGGTTATCCCACCCACCCTGCCAGAGGTGGTTTGTAGGGGATGTACAAAGCATCCTAGGATGCTGGGGGACTGTGAGTTAACTTGAATCTGGAAGGTATCTGGGACAGAAGTTTGACAACCTAAATCAGTTAAGTCTGATCCTACAGCCATCCAGATTTATCTTAAACCAGTTTCAGCTATTTTGAAAGCAGTTTATATTCACTGAATTTCTGTGGTGTTACAGAGTTGAAATGATTTCTGATTGGTTATACCTGTTGAGGTATAATTTCTGTCCTTAGCCCTGAAGATGGAAACTGTCCTCCACTCCTGCTGAGCTGCATGGGGAAAGCCCTAACTTGAACAAACAAAATAAATATCTCCCTGAGGTTTTGTGCTGGTGAAGGATCAAGTATAGCAGAGATCAATAATGCCATGTTTGTGACATATAGACTTGTTTTCCCCTAATGGAGAGTTTCCCTAAACAGGAGGAATTAATCAGCCATTTCCAACACATTTAAGGCAACTTTGAGCTACTTATGCAGCCAAAATTAACCTTAGAACAGAGAATTTGGCTCTTATATACGTTTTAAAATTACTGGAGATTATGCTTCTATTTAAATAATACTGATACAATTTCAAAGCCCTATATCAGTGACTACTTAAAATAATACTCAACTGATCAGACAAAATCTTGCTTTATTTTTGTCTATTTTAAGCAACAGATGATTTGTTGGCTAGGGCAGTATTTATAAATCAAAGGAAGTTTGGGACCCTACTCTTCTCCTAAGCGCTATCTCAACCTCCTAGGAAGACCATAAACTTGTGCTGCTGCTGTAGTTCAGTGGTGTTCAACCTTTTTGCCCAGCGGGCTGTATTGGCCATTCCCAGTCTGTCTGTGAGCCAGATCCAGTTGGTGTTCTCAATGTGGCACCTAGGCAGGCGTGGAACACACCAACTGGCCACGAACAGTGGGGCGGGAAGCAGGCAGACTTCAATACAGCCCCATAGGGGAAAAGAGCTTGACTTGGTCCTGCAGATGTGATGGCTCTGCAGGCTACATTTGGACCATGGGCTGGAGGTTGAGCACCCCTGACCTAGTTTACAAAGTCATTAAATACTGCACAGTGACTTCAAGAACTTGCCCACGTTATTTTGGGGTTTAGATGGGAACGCAGTGAGCTGTCCTTTCCTCTCTATAGACCTCTGGGCCTTATAAACCCTTCCTAATGATCCAACAGAAGGGAAATCATAACCTTATTTTTTACTAATACTTTTCGAAAAAATAAAAGTTTCTCTTTTTCTTTCCTGAGTATATAAGGAAGAACGACAACTTCTCTTACCCAAAAGGATACATGAACTATCTAGCAGTTGCACTGATCTACGTTTGTTGACATCTCAAGTTCACCAAAAAATCTTCAGATATTTTAACACTTTTCTTACATTCATGTGATTAGGTTTAAGAATGTATTCGACCTAAAAGTTCACAAGAAGATTAAATACTGTAGGAGGCAGGTGAGGAATTAAGCATCCAAAGTTGTTCAGTAACTTGAAAAAGGAATTAAATTCACTCACTACAAAGCCTTCAATTACAGCTTTGACCTTGCTGATGCATTATAGAAGACTACTGACATCAATCTCATGGTCCAGATACTCTATGGAATGTTTGACAAACTTTTATTATACTTGAAAATTCTCCAAAGATAATCTTCTAGTCACATGTCACAGATGACAGACTACCAATTTAACTCAAGCCACAGGTCTGCTTTCACCTTTGGTCTGATGATGTAATTACATCTTCAACCTGCCACAGTTGGGCTCACTGCCCGAATTAATGGTTAGTTGTGCAATGATATCTTGCACTTCTTCCTTGAAAACTAAGGAATGCAAAGATACTACAATCTCCATTTTCAAGTCACTTCCATCTCTGCTCCCAGAAAAGGGGAAAACGCCTTTACCATTATCAAAAGTCTTCATTATATTGTGGGTGCCTGGAACACACACTTCCCTCAGTACCAAAAGCCTCAGCTGCTCCTTGCACATGCAAGTTGTACGGACAAGCTCCAGAGAAGATAGAGTCCTCTATGAATTGCTGAAAAGTGCTACTATAGAAAGCACAAGCTATCTATTTACGATACTTGTATTTGAACTTGGAAAGTTATCATAACCATGAACTTTTTTAAGGACTAGTGGGCTCTTGGAAGGAACAAGAGATAGCAAACAACTTATTTTTAAACATCCAGGACTCTGCTCAATAACGTTAATAATTTTGGCTTCCCTCCTATAGGTACCTCAGTACCAACTAATGATTTTGCTGAGAGTTGTTAGAGGACATCATCAGAGTTAGTGGACTTTGATGAGATCATGCCTATCAGAACTTTATTAAGTTTGAATCACTAACCTGGGATAGGTGGTGGCACCTCCAGATGGATTCAGGCAAGCAAAGATACTTGGACCAAACTATAAGCAGTTTGACAGATGGGCCAGATGGTATAAACAAGGGAATATTATATGTAGTAAGCTCTTATTGACAAGTGGAAAAGGATTTATATGGACCTCTGACAAAGTTAGTGGCACATGGGAAAGCATATTTAACTCTTTATTTGCATGTATACTGTATTAGTGTATTGTATTAGTGTGTTTCCCCAAATGTATATTTCAGTTTCTATTTCCCTAATTAAGATTTCCTTCTTTATAGCATCCAAGTATTTGCAAGTGAAAGGTCTTTTGCCTGATAATACACCACTTCAAGGTACCCTTTAATTTTTTTCAAATCACAAGGTAGGAGCTGCTTTAATGATCTTTCAGGAAGGACCATAGACCTTTTTCTGGCAATAGTGGTCTGGCAGAAAGTTTAACTCACTTATAGGTATTTCTGAACAATGTCCACAATATAGATGTGTTGTTAACACTCATATCTGAGGCACATTATAGAAGAACAGCACTACAAAGCACCAGAGAATAGGGCTGTGCAAGGCTTCGGGCAGAGCTTCGGATCCAGAGAAGCTTTGGACGCTTCTGGATCCGAAGCAGCACATCTGGGTTGAAGCACTGGCCTCATTCGGCTTCCCAAAGCGTTTTGGAGCTCCCGAAGAGCTTCGAAGCCGCCTTGGAGATCCGGCCATAGGGTATAACGGGGAAACAATAAAATATCTATAACTTTGTTGTTTTCTGTCCAATTTGGATGAAATTTCCAGGGGTGATAGACTCTACAGAGAGGATGAAGCTTGCCAAGTTTCAAGAAGATCAGTACAGGGGTTTGGGGGAACAGCACCCCAAATTCGTGAAAGCAAAGCTCATGTCACGTCTACTTGTTACAATACAGGGGGGTCAAAACTGCAGGAATGGTAGCTCTTACTTAGGCCACAAAGCCTGCCAAGTTTCAAGATCAGTGCAGCGGTTTGGGGGGAACTGCCCCACAAGCTGTGGACAAGCAAAACTGGTGCCATGGGTGCTTGTGGAACTGTGTCTGTCTTGGGGCGGGGAGGGGAGACACTACTGCAAGCTACTAAGGCTGCAAGCTACTAAGGCTGCAGGCTGCTAAGCTACTGTGTTCCCAGTTACCAATCAATCATGATTCACTCAGGGACCAGGGACTCGGGGACCAGCTCAATACACAGGACCTAGCTAATATATAATGACTTAACGAGCATCAGTTAGCACCTACAAAACCAGGCTAAGGAGAGGAAAGAATCCACACAGACAATCAACTGCCCCAAGACAGAGACAGTCTTGGCAAGAGTTTTGCCTGTCAGCAGCTAGGGGTGCAGGGCCCCAGACTCCCCTGCACTGGTCTCCTCGACAGCTGGTAGGCATCACAGCAGGGGCCACCATCCCTGCAGCTGTCACCCTGCTGCGCCTTAACACACACAGCGTCACCCATGGCACAAGTTTTGCTTGTCCGCAGCTTGAAGGGCAGTTTCCCCCAAACCTCTGCACCGATCTCCTGGAAATTTGGCAGACTTTGTGGCCTCAGTAAGAGCTACCAGCCCTGCAGTTTTCACCCCCCTGTGGTGTAACACACAGCCGTGGCATGAGTTTGGCTTTCAGTAATTTGGGGTACAGCTTTCCCTAAACCCCTGCATTGATATTCTTGAAACTTGGCAAGTTTCATGCTCTCAGCAGAGGCTACCATCCCTGCAAGGTTCATCCAAATTGGACAAGAAACAACAAAGTTATAGATATTTAATTGATTCCCCATTATACCCTATAACTGGATCTCCGAGGCAGCTCCAAAGCTTCGGAGCCGCTTTGGCCAGATTGAGGTGGAAACCCAGTCCAGAGCTACGGATCGGACTGCGGCCATCCAAAGCAGATGGATCCGAAGCCAGATCGGATTGCTGCCGACTCGCAGAGGCCTACCAGAGAATACTCTACTGATGGGATAATTCAGTTAAAAGCTGTACCCAAAATTTACTCAAAATTGCCAAATATTTCAGTATCAGATTTCTACTGAAATGAACCAGCTTTACTACAGAATACAGCTCCACATTATATGGAGGACAAAGGGCCTCAGCTACCAGACAATTCACCTGAAATAAGGAATGCTGAATTTTTTGCACCCATATTCAAATAACATTTCCAATAATATAGTCAGACTTACTTAGAATCTGCATGAACACTTGCTTAAGTGGGCACTGGATCAGTCCTTACGAACCAATGAACCCCAAAGATGGATAAATTAAGTCTGCAGTGAGGCTGTGTGAGGTCATTTCTCTCCCTGCATTATTTTCCTCTATAATCTTCCTTTTCTTAATACAGGGATACCAGCCCATTTGATCTTCATGATCTTTTCTTTTTGTTTCTTTTTTTTTTTTAATTTGTCACTTTATTGCTGTCCTTTTCTTTCTGTTTGTGGGCTATTTTTAGTGCACTGGTTGTATGCTATAGTTATTTTGGAATGAGTCAAGTGCCAGCTTGGTAACGGTCCTAAGACCCTAACATTTTGCTCCTGTCTATCCTATGCACTTCTGCGGATACTGAGGGCAACATCTTCAACTCACCTAAGTCTGTACCATATCAGTTTATATCACCTGAGCATCTGGTCCTAATAATTCTGGAAGAGTCTTAACTTTCACCCAGGTTTCTTTCATTTAGGCGAAAGTTTCACTGTTCTGCTGGATTTTATTACTACATGACTGTAACTGAATATTTAATTATGTAAATTTCTGATTTTGGAATAAGACTTTCTTCTACAAATGAAGATTTTCTTTTCAAGGAAATGGTAGGCAGCAGTACTTGAGAACAATTTCCTGTACAAACTCTCTGCTACGTATGATGATGAATAAAAATCAAAATGATTTAGCAAATTGCTTCATTTAGAGGTAGGAACACCATTCTTCATCTCCAATAAAACTGGACATTTTTGACTGAACTACCATACAAAAAAGTAGTATTATTGTGGAGGAAGCTTTGTTAAGTGCACCTTGTTAAACACTGTAAAAGCAGTGAGCATTAGGAATTGTGACTCAAGATCTGCTGTTGTAAAATGATGAACTGGATTTTGCAGCCAGCCAACAATCAATCATTCAGGTTAACATAATCTGTGACTAAGTGACAGATTTTAGCCAAGAAACAAGTAACGAACAGAGCATTTTTAATGCTAATTTGGACCAAAAAACGATGCTTAAATAAATATTATGATGAAAGCTGATGCAAAGCAACCAGTAAAAACACACACTTTGCAGGATAGAGATAGACAGGTGATTTTGCCGAATGAGAGCTCTGACTGTTACACTTGTTTACCCTTGTGACTGTATGTAAAATAAACTGTTACAAAGTATTGCTATATTATGCCAAAGAAAGCAGAGTCATGTTAATAACTATGAATATTTTAAAACTGCCAACATTATGCTATTACCTTTTTTGAATGTAGACAAGTAAAAATTTACAAAGCAGAAGAAAATGCATAAATGATCTGTTGTAAGCAGGCTAAGACCATATGCCAATTCTGTCTACCAATATTTATAGATTAAGGCTACAGCAGAGCAGCACCACATTTAGAGGGGTAGAAACTCTACTGTTTCTTTGTTTTCTGCTTGCTATTCATACTCTCTATAAAATCAGTGACTACACGGAAAAGCACCTTTATTAGTGAAGTGAATGACATGTGTGGATATTTGATGGTACAACTGAAAAGTGTGTTTGTACATGTCATGTTTTTGTCCCTTTCTTGCATTGCAGCCATGTGACAGTTTACATGAGTGGGATTTCCAGATGCTTTAAAAGTGTTTCTGGTGAAACTAAAACATCCTAGGAGTTAGACTCATCAGGAACTAAAACATTGTATCCATGGATTCATTGCGTGCAAACACAAAGGCACTCAAAGACATGTAATGAGCCTCTTTGTCCACCAGGTGGTGCTGCAACTTTTTTGTAGTTCACCCCTTCGAATTGTTGCTGCTTTTAAATTGCTGCCACTTTTTTTTCCCTGTGCTGTGCGCCAGCTCCCTGCTCCCACAGCTGTGTGGCAGGGCACAGGATGGGGGCCAGCATGGGACTGTCCCACTCTCCTGCATCGGTAGCTGGGGACCAGGATTAATTCATTTGAAAACCTAGTATGTGCAAACACTGATGCGATGCTCCAAAATAAACAAGTTTATATTTTATAAACCTATTTAATTTAATGAGGATTAAACCCTGTAATGTGTACGGGCACCCTAATATTTCAGTGAGTTAATTTAGATTTTCATTAGTAGAACCTTGTTACGAGAAGGCCTGTGGGATTTTTCTCTTTGCTTTCCCTCAGGTTGTGTACAATCTTGCGGTTACATTTTTCTGGCATATTATTTTATGTATGTCCCTTCAAATGTGAAGGCACATCCAATGCTGATTATTTGCTTCATTCACATTGCGTTTATCAGTAATGCAGGCTGATCAATGATGGAAGAAACTAGCGTCTCAGTTTTTAAGGAGATGTTCCAGATTTTCCCTCTTATGTTGGCAGTAACATTTGCACAGAAATGACTGGGTGTTTTTATAATACAATAGCGCACAAAAATGCATATACAAGTATTATACAAAAATGAAAGTTTCATAGGTATTTCTTAGCACCAAAATTTTGAAAACCTTTTTAAATTTAGTCATGCTGTAAAACTTATGGTGTGCTGATATAAGCAGTAGTGAGAGTTACAAGTGGAGTGTTTACTTAATTATACTTTTGATACAAGGTGTATGTAAAGTAACTGAAGGTTTTATATACAGGCAGTCCTTGACTTACAACATTTCAAGTTACAATGTTTATAAATTGACACCCTGTTTCAACTTTATGACATCAGTTTCGACTTTCCAATGCTTCATCTGATGTGACGCCATGCCAGTGAACAAGTTTGCTGCATTGCTCATCTCTAGGAAGAACATCTGTCCAAACTTCCTTGGACACTTTCTTTAAGAAAGCAGACAAGACTCCAGAAAAACCTGCAGCCAAGACTCCTGGGAAGACTCCAGCCAAGAACCTTTTAAAAAGTCCAACCAAGAGCCTTTCAAAAAATCCAGCAAAGTCACCTCAAAGAAGTCCTTTCAAATCAATATAATTGATATTTACAATATAAATACATTAATGTAGCTATATTACTCATCTATAATTGATCGAGTACAAAATTCTGGGGTATTTTTGGTGAAAATAGGATATTGGGCCTTGGTTCAGGAACCAATCCCCCATTTATAACATTGTTTCTTCTGAGAAAATTGGTTCCGAGTTACAATGTTTCAACTTAAGATGCAGTTTTTAGGAACCAATTGTGTCATAAGTCCGAGAACTGCCTGTATAACTGAAGACATTAATATTTGATGAGGTGAGCTGGGAGTTCTAACTATGAATAACAGCCAATTTTATTGTATTTTTAAAATCTTAGCATCGCTTGCTTTTTTTAATGCTTATTAGCTTTCATCAGTTAAGATGCGTAAAATATGCAAGTCCTTGGATAAATAACAAAGCTAAAAAATCTTAAGGGACAGATTGATAACACAAATGTGGATCTCTCTCATATAAAAATTGTTTATGATTTTATAGCCTTACTAGAATGTCACAACCTAGGTAGGCTATGCTTGCAAGATTATAGCTTTTACAAGATGCTATTATTTTATTTACTTTAATGTTATAGGAGAATATTCTTACCTTGGAGACACTGATAATTGAAGAATATTCAAATTACTCTCCAAAATATTGGTCTATATAAAGACATTCTAATGTATCTCATTTTATTTTAAATCAGGCAGTGTCATCCTGAATGAATGAATATGTAATATAAGAGGCTTGATTCTACAGTCCTTCAGTGATCCAAACTCTCAAGCCAAAATTTTAAAAAGTGAGTGCTTAAACTTAATCCATATTTAGGTATCTAAATAAGCAGATTTATAAAATTACTAAAAATATTTTGGTGTCTAAGGCCCCTGGCGCATGTTTATTTAATGGTACCATGGGATCTGCTCCTTGGATCCCAACAAGCATGCCTCCTGCTATGCCACAGATGTATGGCAGAAGTGGTGATAGAGATCTAATCTTCCTACTTACCAATTCTGGGAAAAGTCTGAGATCATGAAGTTGAAAGCTGGGCCCACGGCTGACAATCACCTGTTTTACTGTCTTGTGTCCCAGACCTGCTACACATTCAATTTCAAACATCTTCAGAGCTGGCATGCCATTTCATGGTGCTTTCAACTGCGTGCACATGTAGCATCCTTGTCATTTATGCTGTGATGAACACATTAAACATGGCCTACATGTAACAAGTAGAGGGGGCCCATGAGTATGAACAAAAAAATATATTCCCTTAAAAAGACAGAAGAATTTACAAATGAATCTGCTGAAATGGTTTCATCGTAAGTGGAAGTTAAACTGATCCCTGAGTGAAACAAGGTTAAGTTACCCCATTTAAGCTTTGTTTACTGAAGGACAAAAGAGGACAGATGTATCAGTTGTAACAGATCAGTTAACACAAGCTCACAAGTCAAAATTCCTGGTGTCTTAAAACTGTACAGTTGCTCATCTGTTCATACTCTAAGTCTTATTTACACAAAAACTTTTTATATGCTGATTGAAGTGAAAGTAATAATGAGTTACAAAGAAGCATATATTATGCTACTTTGGAGAAAAATGTGTATGTAAAATAAAAGAAAGTTTATAAACTTGACCCCATTAGGAGTTTTATATTTGTGAATACAGAATTATGCCCAAAGTTTCTGGTCGGTGATTAGTCTCGAGTGAGCTAGATTATATCTACTAACCTTGATCTAAAGGAGGCAGGAATAGTTTTATTAATACTTATGTACTGGATATGAAAACCACAAGAAGATTAACCCATCTACCTGATCATACTTTTTCTTAAAGACAATCATTCATTTTCTAAGATAGTGATTAGAAATGTTCTGGATTCACAGACCTATCTTATCATTCTAGCTGACCATACTCCTATCAAGTGAGAATTAATTTATCTGTAGCAAAATGCAACCAGTTTCTAGGACAGATATTACAAGATGCTGGAGAATGTTTTGTGATAAATCTTTCCACATGTAATTTGTAAAGCTCTGAATCTGATGAATTGACAGTGAGCTAGTCATAGATGTTTTGGACCTGTGACATTATATATGTCATAAGAGAATGAAATAAACAGAACGTGCATACAACCATGTAAAAAGAGGCTTTTTTGAAAAAAAGATCCACTTTTCTCCACAACATCATTAATTTGATTCTATATTTTCTCTATAAAATGCAGTGTGCTGAACTTACGATGCTCTTCATTTGTCTTTACATCTTTTGTCCCCTTTAACCCATACAGTAAGTCAATGAACTAATAAGACAGAATTAACAGTTTCAATTATGAAAATGTGTGTTTTTCTTGTAAGGTTCCACATGAAAATGTTGTTAAAAAGTTTTTATATGGAAATATAAGTTTGCATTCCCTTCCAAAGACTTCTAAATTAACAGCTTCTTTATGGAGTTTTTCTGGGTATTACACACCAATCAATATAATAAGTAAGCTTTCTTGTTTATCTTTAGAAACAAAAAGGAAATAGGAAATAGCTTACGTTAAAAACAGAACATGAACCTAATATGATTTTTATAGAACTGATTTTCCATGCTCACTAAGTTTTACAAAGCTTAACATCTTACTTGAAGATTGTGTATGACATTATGCAGATCTAGGAAATGTATTTGGTGGAGAGCTTATCATCATGAAGATGGGGAAAGAGCTTCAATGCTTTTCGGTATGAAGATCACAGTAAGTGCTTTGCTAAGATATAAGTTGTCTTGTGATAGCAGTTAGTAGTGGATGCTGGCACTATGCCAAATCATTTACATGGATTTTTTTTGTTCATCATTTTGGATTGACATTAATTAAAGCTTCCTTTTAAAAACCTACTTTTATCTAGTTCAGGACCTTACTGTCAATATATTTTAGACTGAAGTATATGCTGCTACTTAAAGACTAAGAACTAAAGATATTCAGGAAAATAGGAAATAATTTTATAAGGGAACTTATCATTGTACATGGGCACTTAATTCAAAAATAGTCAAATGAGCAACTTAGCAACAGGACTATGAAAAAGAAGCAGGAACATTATTAGATTTGGGGGCTAATTCTAAACCAGAGAAGTGAAAAGATTCTGTTTCATTTCACAGGCTTTGCAGCAAACCCTTTATTTAAAAAAAAAGAAAAAAAGAATTATTGGTTAGTTTATATATTTTTATGTTTATATAGAGTTGAATGAAGTTTTAAATACACTTTTAGACAAATGAAATATCAACATTTGTAATACTTAGAGTTAAAGAATTATTTTAGATCTATTTGACCAAATAGTTCTAGTTTTTGCATCTATTGCAGTACTGGGAAATATCATGGGATAAACAAACTAAAAAAAACCCCTTGAAACTCAATAAAACCTTAAAATATGATGGAAAATATTCCAAAACATTTTCCCTCTGTGTTTGTTCTGCAGCTTGTAGCTGGACTCTTAGTTCCCATATATACTTGTGCGAGCAGGCATTAACTCCTTCTACCCTTGTGGAGTGTGGACATTAATTAGTCACAAAAAACAAAACTTGAACTAAGAATTGAGAGTGCAGTACAGTTATTTTCTTAACTCCTTCAAACTGGAAGTAACAAGTTACCTATTCCCACTTTCAAATACTATTTCAAATACTAATAAAAACTAATTAAATTGCCAACACCACCAAAAATTTGCTTCTTTTTTCTATCTTGGGTAAATTATTAGTGTTAGGATTGTACAACAAGTCATAAACTGCAACCATTATGCAGTCATTATTCATCACAACATCACTGTCAAGAAAGTTCTAACCAGTGAATATCATTTATACAGATAAGGAAGCAGAAAATGACCCATTCTAGGACATGCAGTGAGTCAGTAACAGTCAGATTACCATGAATTATACAAATATATAGCTAAAAGATCAACTGAAGTCAGAGAGTGAATTCTAACCCTATAGAATTCTCCTCCTTCCAGATCATTCTGTTATCTTCTGATGTAGAGATCATTTTAAAACCTTCCATAAGTAGTAGAGGAACATGATTGAACATTATCTTATGGATTTCAATGATGGTGCTCTAGGTATAAAATATAGTGTACACAAGCACAAAGATGTCTGCCAGGCAGCAAAGATGACAGCCAACAACTTGAGTCTATTACACAGTGAACAGTACTTTGTTAATGGGCTCTTAAATCTACCAAGGCATAACAAGATCCAATGGCTAAAAGTTCGACTAGGCATATTCAGATTAGAAATAAGGTGCATGTTTTTAACAGGGATGGACTTAGCCACTACAACAATTTACCAAATCAAGATGGCTTTAAACAAGACTTAACTCAGAAAATCCTATAACTGACTATGGGAAATCTAACTAGGTGATTGGAAAGGTCTCCCTTTCTGGCCTTATAGAATAATTTTTTGTTAGGAAGAATGACTGAGACTACCAAAAAACTGTACTAGGAGCTCTTTTGTGTGTGAAACATAAACCTGGGTGAAAGCAAGTAGAAAGCATTGGTTACTAGAGCTCATTAGCCTGTTTCAGATAATACCATAGCAACCACAATAAAAGACATGCAAATTACCAATTGTGAAGTTGACAAAGATACCATGTACAGTTAATATTAAAATAAATGTGTTAAAATTTGCATTCAGTCACTGGTTTTAGATTATTCTGGTAAACCATGGTTGAGCATGGTTCCATAGTCCATGAGACTCACCACAGGTCCTGCTTTGTTGGTTACAGCTGATATGTAGCCTTATTCAACAGCTGAAGATAAAAGCTTTATCCACCTACTCAGGATCATAGAACCTTGCTATCAGCTCTTCTCCAGGAACTCTCTCTCACAAACCAATTCTTCCCATTGATGAAAAGATTTTTCTATAAGGGCTAATTCAGTTTAAAAAACAGATCATCTCCCTCTTTTTTGGGAATTCGAATACTAATAATTGCTCCAGATATATTGCTTAATTTTCATTTTAATCATTTCATTTTACTGTCTTTAAAAATGAAGTATTAAATACTTGGATCATCTTTCTTGACTCTCTTTCTGAATCACAGCAAATACTCATAGTTACCTACCTGGTAGATCTACACAAGGGCACACAGGAAACATCAAACAAACCACATAGGGTTGTGATATCAACATACATTATTAAAAACACTTTAATCTCAACTCATTATTTATCCATTTAGAAAACATTAAATCAAACCCATCCCAATGTTGTAGGGGCGGTTTGGAATATAAAATACACTTCCAGTGTGACATAGTCCAACTTCCAGTGTGACATAGTCCAGGATTTTCCAAAAAATTCTGCAGAGCGCCCCGCCCCGCCCCCCCAGTCAGTTTCAGTTTCTATCTTTAAATTCAGGGATTCTTGACCAATAACTAAACAGTTGATCAGATTCGCTGGGTTGGAGAAAATACATTATATTTTTGTGTGGTGGAAAGTTTTTATTGGAAAGAATCTAGAATTAAAAAAAAGATAAAATCTTGATTTCGAGATGTACTTTATCTTGTAACGTGTGGGTATAATCAACTTTAAGAATATTCAGGGATAATCAACATTATTGTTATTCATTTAAAATATAAGAGAATGTCAGGGCCTATCAAACGAACACATACAAAAAGACAGCCCTAGTCCTAAAGATTGTAAAGCTCAATACAGAAGACTAGATGAAAATTGGAGGCTGAAGTTGAAATAGTTAACTTTTTGATGACTGATAAATATTTGTTAGTTACTATTTCAGTTTCTGTTCTTCAAACTGAGAGTAGAAGTAAGGTCAAAGAAAAATGGCAGAAGTGAGGAAATAACCCTCCCTTCTCCTGCCCCTCTCCCCCATGTTGGAGAGTCAATAGGCATGATACAGCACCACTGCCATCAATTACATGACTTCAGTGAACATTGGAACATGACCAATCTAGGTAAGGAAGGAGGAAAAGCAAAATGAAGTAAGCAGAGGTTCTCACTGTCAGACTTTGACTCTATGCGGTGCTTAACAACTAGGGAGATGACGATCTAATTGCTTATGAATCTTGTTACTTATTAGCTACAGCAAGCCCCTTATATTACAAATTCATTCATTCAGGAAGACACAGTGCCTGATTTAAAATAAAATGAGATCAATTAGAATGTGTTTATACACCAATATTTTGGAGAGTAATTTGAATATTCTTCAATTATCAGTGTTTCCAAGGTAAAAATATTCTCCTATAACATTAAAGTAAATAAAATAATAGCTTCTTGTAAAAGCTATAACCTTTTAAGCATAGCCTACATAGCCTACTTAAGTTGTGACATTCTGGTAAGCCTATAAAACCATGTGACCGCCGGGTCTCGAGTAATTGGTCACGTGCTACCTTGGCTCACACACGGAGAGGTGTACGCCCTGCAGCCTCCTGAAAAATGCCATGCTGGTGTTCCCTCCACGGGAAGCTTTCCCCTATCTTGCCTGCCACAACTTGAATATTTTTCAGTGGGGGGAGTGGCTATCCTGAGGATCTTCTACGGCATGGGTGTCCCAGTGGTCACTATTGGGGCTCCGCCACCCCTACACCCCATCCTGACACCACGTCCATGAGTTGTCCTGAACTCGTGTCCATGTACCTCTTCCTCTGCCACCGTAGAGCCTCACGATTTGGCTCCTACTCAGGATACCGGCTTCTGAGGCTGATTGGCTTATTCTGTCCTGCGATGTGTTCGCTGGTCTTGCTCGTGGGGTCTGTACTATCCTAGGAGTAGCTTCCCCCTGATCTTAGCTCGACGGGCCGTCTTATGAATTTCGCACCATCTCTCCCATGCCTCAACCCCTTCTCCTACTCCTCAACCCCTTCGCTAGGGGACACTCAAAAGAAATGTACAAAAAAAAAAAAAAGAACAAAAAGCAACTCCCTTCCCAGGTCTCTTACATCAGAGACCCTGGGTGCCGAGCTCTCTACAGTTTGGCTAGGAGGTAACCCCTGCTCGGGTCCTCTCTTTTCCTCCTTCCCCTGTCTCTATAAGCCCTGGGCTATCTTGCTCCTCTGCTCTCTGGAGCGTTCCTATCTGGAGGCTTCTCCATTCCCTGATGGGTAGCCGGTTCTCCTTCACACTCAGGATCAACACCTGAGTTCTGTGCAGTCCCTCTGGCTGCTTCCGCTGGGGCTCTCTTGCCGGGTAGAGCTCCTCCTCCTCCCTCCAGCCCTCACTACTTCCACCTGTGGTGATGATTCCTGTGCGTCCTCTGCTGTTTCCCCTGCCGCTGAAACTCTTGCAGGCTGGCAGAGCTGCTTCCCACTCACCTCCGGCACTGGCGGTCTGTTCCTGTCCGCTGTTGCCATGGTGGGTGTCAGGAGCCTCCTTTGGCTTCCCATTCACAGCACTTTCTTCTCAGTGATAATCCCGGAAGGGGCCTAACATCCCCACACTCCCCAGGTCCTTCCTCTCCTCCCCTCCTCCTCGTCCATCCACTCCTTTTATCCCTGACGAATGGGGATTCCTTGTGATGTCACTGGCCAGCCTCAGCTAATAAAGGTGCGGCCAATGAACCGCGCGGGCTTCTCCCTTTGTTTCTGTTGTGTTGTGGCTCCTGTTGAAGGTAAGTAGTTTTTTCTTGTTTTACCCTCCCTGTGTGTTTGTTTTTCTCTCCCTCCTGCCTCTCATAGCCTTCCTTTCTTGTCTGAGATCCTTCCCCCCATTCTCTCCCGGGACAAACCATAAGCAATTTTTATATGAGAGAGATCCACATTTGTGTTATCAATCTGTCCCTTGAGATTTTTTAGCTTTGTTATGTATCCAAGGACTGGCATATTTTATGCATCTTAATTGATGAAAGCTTATAAGCATTAAAAAAAAGCAAGCAGTGCTAAGATTTACGTGTTATCTTCTGAGATAAGTCACAGCACTGTCTTCCAGCATCCCAGGGTGCTTTGCTCCTACCTCCCCCCACCCCTAAGGAAAACAGTAAGTCACTCAGACAGTACTGTGCTGCAACCAAACATGGAGAAAAACATGCCCCCTTCACAATTCCTGCATTGTGCTTCAGGGAGACAGCCTGGCAGGGCTCCCCTGTGCACTGCAATGCTGATGCTGAGCACTACCCTGTGTGCTCAGCATCAACATTGCAAGTTCCCTGTTCTTCAAGGGCTCAGCATTTGAATGTTTGTTCAGGCATCTCCAGGGAAGATTTTCTACCAAGAAAACAATCCTGGGAATATTCTCTCAGGTCCTCTGAATGTGTGTATGCAGACTTAGTCTCCACTTTCTCCCAATTAAGATATAATTATACCCTTTAATTACTCATTCAGGGAAATTACTAATTTCTTTCCAAGGTCACAAAACTACCTTGGAGTCTTCAGCTTAATATTGCTAATTTAACTTTGACTTAACTTAACTTGATCAACGATGGTTCAAAGCATTTTTTTGGGAAAGCCTATCTCATGAATTATCACAAAAAGCCTCTCTGCTTCTTTGAAATATTTAATTTGTACATTTTCTCTTTTTTAGCCTAATGACTACGTAAGGTTATTTTACTTATTTATTTTATGTATACATTAGATTTATATGCTGCCTCTCCTCCCCCACCAAAAAGCTGAGGTCAGTTTACAATAAAAACCAAATTAATTATAAAAAGACAAATATATTTAAACATATTTGAATAAAACATTATGTAATGGAACAAACTCCCCAGACAATGCCTCTCAGCAGTTGTAAGGCCTGCCCAATAAATAGGTCTTACTATGCTCCTAGAAGACAAATTGAGACTTCGGAGTTTCTTTTTCACACTTCCAGAGGCTGACTAGGCATTTTACGTCTTTTTGTCCCAGTCTCATTATCCCACATCTAGCAAACCAAACTGGAGCTAAGAATCCCATTAGTTTTTAACCAAACATGCTTCATTCCTTCATAAGTACATCAACTTTACCACTCCTGGCTATGTTAGAAAAAGATATAATCATTATGCAAAACTCAGATACAGTTTTTAGGCCATTTAGATAAATGTTTTGATGCAAGGTATAAAATAATCCACTTGGACTAGCAGTAGTACTCAGGATACAATCAAAAGGCCTGCACTTTTTCAGTTCAAAATTCTTTGTAAAATATGAAGAACAGATAGCTCTTTCTTGCTTCTCATTCCAGGAGATATATAGACTCAACTGCTGTCCAGGAGAGGCACTGACACTGCTGTATGCATGCAATATGCTAAACACAAAGGAAAGTTACTGAAATAACTCCAATTTCTGGAAAGAGTTACGTTGCTTCTTTTGTATCTAAGCAGCTCATTTGGTTGAGCATAAAACACTTAACCCACAGGATCGCAGTTTGATCATGTTGGCCAAGTTCCTTTGACATGTGAGGGGATAGGACCACTCTATGTGACACTGATTTGGCCTTGCAGCTGGAGTACTGTGTCCAGTTTCAGAGACTACATTTCAAGAATGATGTACTGATGTTGTTGAAAGCCCATGGAAAAGTAACAAACATAGTAAAGACCTGGAATGCAAACCTTATTAGGAAAGACTAAAGGAAGTAGGTATGTTTATTTTGGAGAAAAAGGAGATTAAGGTGGGGACATGGTCACAGTGTTCAAATATTTGAAAGGCTGCTATAAAGATATGCGGAAAATGTTTTCCAATGCCATAAAAATCAGGATAAGAGGTAATGGATTTAAAATGGCAGTAAAATAGATTTATATTAACCGGCAGGAAAAACTTCCTAACAGTAATAGGAGTAGGACAATAGAACAAATGGCCTAGGGAACTTGTAGAATCTACTTTATTGGAGGTTTTCAAGAAGAGCCTGGATAGGCATCTGCCTGGGGCATTTTAGGAACAGAGACTCCTACACTGCACAAGGGATTGGAGTATATGGTCCTTGAGGGTCATTTATTTTAAAAAGTTTTTAGAAATTATTTAAAAATATATTAATGTAAGAGCATCAGGATTGGACTTTACAATCCTATGATTTTGTGGCCTTTGACAGTTTTAATATAAATATTCAAGGAGTATACATTTGAGCCATTAGTGCATTCATTGTTAACCTCATAATTTGCACACAAATCATTATTGTCTACCCACATTAAATTTAACAACACAGAGCAGTAGTGAAATTCTGTCATCACTATAACATTAAAATTTACAAAGCATGCTATAGAACGTTTACTACTATGGTATGAACTAATATAGTTACAACTAAACTACAGTGCAGTGATTAAGTATTTTGCTTGTTCAATTGATCACAAAACTCAGACTCACAATGGTCTTTTCAATCATCAGTATACATTATCAAGGTTCTATTTTTTAATTCAAAAGACTATAATAGCTCCTTTCAATTACACCAAAATGTTAGCATAGATATAAAAAACTACCTATATTGAGAGAGACAGGTGTAGGGAGGGTAGGTCATTTTCAAATGCTAATGAAAATGAAATTCCTGCTTTATGTTAATCCCTTTCATACTGCAACATTTGGAACAATAGGATTATGAAAGAAACACTTTAAGTCTGGGAGAGTAGCGGGGTGTCTGCATTTTGAATCACATACCTGGTATTATATAGATGGGAAGGGGTTTTACAAATGCAAATCCATAATGCCAATAAAATGTCAGGTTACAGAAGAAAGTGGATTTTCACTAGAGCTTGAGAAAAATGCATCTACAGCCATAAAATAAAAAAATGCAATTTGTTTAATTTAAAAAAGGGGATGAACCAATTCCAATTACATCTTGGCAAAAAATCATTTCAGCCTGAAGAGAATTAAAATGGCCAGTTCTAAAACTCCTTAACACAGGCTTAAAAAAGAAGGCCTGACAGACTGAACTTTAACAGCAACAGCACAGTTGGGTGCTGTAATAAGAGGCATTTTTTAATAACTGTGATCAAAGCTTATTAAGCAGCAGCAGTGTCAAGCCATTGGTGTTTTGGACTTCACAAGAGAACTAATTAAATGTAAAGGGCCATAGCCTCCTGAAGGCACAATATCTAATCCCCAAGATAGGAACCTGTGTGAGAGGTCGGAAAACAAGGTGTTCACTGTTATTTATTTGGGGTATGAAAGTTTATTAGAACCTCTTCTAAAGCTGTCCTGTAAAGCAAATCCTGTCATTTCTGTTGATTTCAATGGGGTTCCCTAATGTAACTGAGGAGCTCATAATCTAAACTAAAAATATTTAGTCATTCTAGCAAAGGAGAGATCCTTTACACTGTAAATTGATGCACTGTCATCTAATCCCCACCCCCAATACAGGGGCATTAACAAGAGTGTGAACATCCCCTTTCTATTTAATGAAGCATCAACCTCACAGGAGTACCAATGCAATTCTTTCTAACACTAAGGCCCATGCTACATGTTACATATATTACAGCTACAAAGTTGTGCTTCAAAATATGTAACAAAACTATAGCTGGTTTCTACTCAGCTTTAACTTGAATGTTTGGCAGGGCCCTAATAGCAACAGGAGCCAGCACAGCTTTATCACATCTGAAGCAACCCTATAAGCTCCTCCCCACCTCCACCGTAAGAGCGGAGCTAGAGAAGCCCTGCACCACCCGGGTATAGGAACTGTGTGCCAGGCTACCGTAGGAGCAGCTCCAGACTTTCTGGTCCTAGAAACTGAACTGGAGCAGCCTGCCCTAAGAGCCCCTTACCTACCCCAGGGACTCAAAATTCTCACTGCTCCTGCTGTGATCCCTGCACCATGCTCTTATGGCCAGACAGTGCAGGACTGCTCCTCCTCAGCTTCTACAGCTTCTGGGGCTTTGACTCTTCTCAAATAGATCATAAGTTTTGTTCCTTGCCTTGTCTACTAGTTCATGTTTAGCTGGCTTTTTTTATACCATTATTAAATGGTATACGGATTTGAGAGAAAAACTCTGCATGCTCCTGTCGATTCTGGCTTTGAGCCACATATTAGACATTGTAATCAAGAAGTAAGGAGAGACTCTAGCAAAACTGTATAGGAAACTAAATAGATTTCTACCTGCTGATACTGTGCAGAGCTTGGAAATGTATCCAATAATTTGATTAAGAATGTATGAAATAGTAGAAAAAGAAAAAAATATGAAAGATACAAAAGGTTTGGGTTTTTTTTTAGATTTATCTTTTATTATGGATTTGTAAAGCCACATGGGACCATTGTAATTGTCTAGTCTGACCTCTTACAAATACAAATCAGATTTCCTTGAATTAATTCTTGCCTGGTCAATGTCCTTTAGAAAAGTATTGCACCTTTTTTTAAAGAGATGGAGAATCCAGCAAACCATTGCTAAATTATTCCTTATGGTCACTAGGTGAAGCTATTAATCCCTCATTATTAAAAATGAGCACCCTTTTCTAGCATTAATTTGTCTACTCTCAATTTCCAGTTGCTGCATCTTGCTCCACTCTCTACTGAAGAACCCTGTATTATCACATTTCTTTGTCTGGCATAGCTACGTATATATTATGATTATAACACACTTTTGTTTGTTAACTGAGCAAACTGAACTTATCTCTTACTAAAAAGGATGATTTCCAATACTTTAGTCATTCTTGTGACTCTTCTCAGAGCTCTCTCCAATTTCTCAACATCCTCCTTGAATGATGCTGGTAAAATTGGATTCAGTGCCAAATAGAGGTAATACAACCTCTCAACTCCTACTCACTTTTGCCTTCTTATGTATCCAAAGATTTTGGCTATAGATTTGTATGGGCAGCTCATGCTCAACTGATTATCCACCACCAACCCCCAAAATCCTTTTCAGAATCACTACTTCACATGATACGATCCCTTGTTCTGTAACCCAGGCCTATATTCTTTGTTCCTAAATGTCTGCCTTCACATTTGACTATTTTAAAAGACATATTATATAGAAGTGTAAAAAGCAATTTTTGTATCTTGGGCACAGATGATGATAGGAGCTAAGCTGGCAGCAGTGGTGACCAACATTTTTGTGCCCTCCTCAAAACTGGAGCCCAGGTCACCCACCCCTAGTCTGGTTGTAGTACTCTTCAAAGGCAAGGAAAAGCAGGACTGGCCCTAAGGCTTCTGCAGCTTTACACTGCACCCTGGTACTGATTAAAAGGTACCACAGCTCACACACTGCTTGAGCAGCCCAAGAGACTTCCCATGCTGCCCCAGCAGGGGTTATTCCTGATGGCCCTTTAACAATCCCAGGACTCCCCTGGACTGTTTAATGGGTATTAGGAATGCCCAGGGATGGTGGGGGTCAAGTTCTCCTCATCCCTGAAACTCCTGCATGGCAGGGAGCCTCTCCTTTGCAAGTGCTGCTTTTCAGCACCTGCTAGCTTCTCACTGACATCCTGCATCCTTCCCAAGCAATGGAGAGGGCAGGCTGTCAATCATCAGGCACCTCTAGGAGTCGGGGCCTCCAGCAGGACACAAGACGGCTGCTTCTTGAGAGCTTGGCTTTGAGGAGTCTGCACAGCTCTCCAGCCAGAGGGCTGGAATGCCTGTACAGCCCCAACCCAACTTATTTTCTCAGTGGTAAGAATTTCCCTGAAATTCTCAGAATTGGAACTGAATGCCTGTCCATAGCCTAAATCAGAAAACTATAAGTTGTGTATAATGATAGGTCTTTAATAAACTTGTGCATGAGTTTTATAGATGTGATAATCAATCATGTCACAGTGCAGAACAGCTTCAACTTTCATTAGAGGCCATGGACATGTGCAGTCAGTCAGTTATTTATGGCTTTGTTTCATTGGTTAGGTTTTCCTACAGTAGAGATAAATAGCAACAGTGAGGGAAAACCTACAAATCCAACAATCCTGAAGGAGAAATTCTTAAGTATTCAGCATCTCTCAATCAGGGTACCAACAATCCATAAATGTACAGACAGACCATTAAAAACAAGGCTAACAACACCTGTCCAAAATCCACAAAGAAATGGAGCCATCTGTAAAAAAAAAACTAAGCAACTGGAGCTTGATTGAAGCATGACATCAGAAAGAAGCTGGAGGCAGTGCTGATGGATAGACAAAGAAGAGCAGTACAACCTGGTACCTTCTCAGAGCTTTCTGGCTCACAAGAGTCTCCGCAGCTCCCCACCACGCCAGGGCCATGTGCTGCTGTCCTGTCTGCTTGTGATATTACTTGCCTCACTGGCAGTAACAGTCCTTTTTGGAGGGGTTCTATGTTGGAACAGGGGAATGGGCCTGGCAGGGGTAAGTCTGAGGGGTGGGTGGATGGGGGAAGCCTGGTATGGTGTGTAGTCAGGAGCATCATGGTGTGGGTGGGTGAGTAGGGGATCCCTGCAGTGCAGGCAGCAGGGTATAAAACCATTGCTGTAGTCAAGCAGGGTTGCCAACCCACGTTTTTGTTTCCAATGATAATCTGCAAACGTTTTACTGATGGCCAAACATTTTTACTATGGCTGGTCTTAAACCCCTAAATTTGAACCCCGCCCTTGTTCTGGGCCTTACAGAAGATTTACATTTAGGTTATGTAAACGTATGTCAGCAAAAACATGTGTCAGTGAATGAGTTTGGCAGTTAAAAGTTTGCAGATTGTTAGTAAAAAAACCTGTCTTGGGTTGGCAACCCTGCTCTCAATGCAAGTCAGCCTTGAAAGTGTCCCTTTAAAAAAAATGAAAACATTGTGTCTGGCACAGAATTCTGTGATTTTGTATTATGCAAAGCCTTGTACTATAAAACAGACAATTTCTGTATAGCATTGATTTCCTATTTCTCCAGTTTTGACCCAATTAGATAAAACAGATGATATGAGGCCAACAGCATATAAAAAAGGTGAATAACCTATTACAAAAATATTTATGCTCCATTTGTACAATGCAAAACTAGTATAAAACTCTTTTTATATAGTTTTATAACTATCAACCTCCCTTTATAACACCCCTTCCTTTTTTTAACATATCTGAACTGCCAGCAATCACATTTTAGTATTCATTATGGCTGCTTAAAGACATTAGAAAACCCCCAAAACTGCCACTTTACTTTAAACTCTTCTTGCCCTTGCTACAAGCCCCGTGCATGCCCAGAAGAGGCATCACATTATTTGGACCTGGCTTGCCCAACATCTTTTTAGATCTGGCATTTCAGTGGGGCTTTTTTGGCACTTTTATCTAATAGCTGATTGAATCAGCTATTAGATAAAAGTGCCAAAAAGCCCCACTGAAGCACCCAATCTATACAGATGTTGTAGAGCTGGGTCAACCTAAGGTGCTGCTTCTTCCAGTAAAGTGCAGGGTTTTTTTTTCATGTCTGCCAATAGCCCAAGTGTATATAATAATGCCTGTAATTTAAAATGAAATCGTACTTAGTAAATAATCTATAAAAAGTTCCACATGCTGTTAGTTATGCAAAGTATGAAATTTATTGTTTAATAAACAATGACAATTCCTTCATGTATGCAACATCCTTTTTAAGCTTCCTTTTTAAAAAAATGGAAATGTCTGCAATTTATTCAACTTCAACAGAGATCTTTTTATGCTTGCAGGTTGACTTGTTGCAATTAAAACTGGCAGGTAGTATTTTGTCTTCATTACAGCTTACTCATATGAAGCAGTGGTTTTCAACCTTTTTTCATTTGGAGACCCCATTGGAAGTTTCAGCTGGAGGTGTGGACCCCTTTGAATTTTAAGTACGGGTATTCACATACCTTTGATTGATCATAGTCATCTTTCAAGCACCACTTATACAGAGTCTGTGGACCCCAGGGGTCTGCAGACCACAGGTTGAAAACCACTGATAAAAAGTAATTAGCCTACTTGTGATAAGTCCACAAAGACAATATATTTTATCTTACCTAATGCTACTGAAGGCTGTGTTAAAGGCTCACTTTCCTCATCAGTGCTGCCCTCATAATCATCTTCTCTTTCAGCAGTAGTTTCAACGGGAGAAGTGCTATCCATAAAAAGAAAGATGATTTTTTCCATTTCTTGTGTTTGTATTTTATTGGCTATTATTTCTACAGTATTTCATAGACTAATACCACTACAAAATCCCTATGCTGAGCAGCTTATAAGCAAAATATTAATATACAAAGAAGAGTTTGGAACAAAGTGGATATTTCGAATTATCACAAAATTAGTTATTCAATAAGGGCTCTATGCATTTTAGAAGAAAGGTGTTTTCTGGGGAAATAGAACAGAGGTGACTTCTACCTCTGACAACATAAACCATTATCCATTTTCTACCAGAACTAACTTAAAATTCAACTTAAAAAAAAACTTTCATCAAAGCCATACCACTTTAAGCTGCATCACAAATAGCAAGCTTAGTACCAGTTAGTACTTGGATAGGAAGCAGTCAGTGAAAACACAGCTAACGACTGGTTTATTCAGAAGTTAGTGCTCTTCTTCTTTAGTCAGCATTGAACAATAAAACCCATAACAATATGCTGGCATGTGTAATATGCCAGTCATCTCACATATCACTGGAAGCTTAATTGAATGTTCTTGGCTTTCTGCCTTGACATATTCCAAAATCACGCATGTTTAGTTACTACTTAAATTATAAAACATGTAAAACACCTTAGAACTTAAGCAACTATATAAAGATAATTTACTATTATTATATAGAATAGTTTGCTATAGAATTGAAATAAAAATTAAATCTATTTACATGTCAGGTGTAACACTGTATAACTCAGCAAATTTATGAATACCTTGCATGTGTTTTATCCTCTGTAGGTTCCTTAGCTTCTTTTAATAACTTTTGTAAGTTTCTTATCTTTGCTTTCTTTTCATTGAGCACCAGAACAAACCGTTGATAAAGATCTGTCTCTAATTCTTCTTTAGCTTCCACACATTTTTCAAGTCTAAAATGTAACAACAATTGTTATTCTCTTCCCATTTTACCATTTCCTTTAAAATTCTGTATATTTGTAGGAATATGTAATGTAGGGAGGCCAAGACTCCTAACACAGAAATTGTCACATATGACCATGCTAACTGTTCTCATGGTCTATTATATTATATCCAAACATGTCAGAAAAAGCAACTTTAGCAGAATGTTCAAAAAATGCTACAAATTGACACTTATGGAATCTTCTTCCCACAAAAAAACTCTTTCGAATTCCTCCTTCTTACAAATAATCTTTATATATACTACACGTTAGATACCAACAGTGTTACTTAAATTTTAACAGTGAATTCAATACAGTGCAAAATTTTAACAGTGAATTCAATACAGTGCATATACTTTAGTAAGATACATATGAGATTACATATAGACCTCTGGCACATAGTATAGTTATGGTGTGATTTAGGTGTAAATCACACCATAAACAGTAACACTGCAACATGTGCAGTCAATTTACAGCACCAGTAAGTTGCAAATCAACCACAAAAATATTCCACAAAAAGCTGTGGAACATCTTTGTGACTTAAACAGAACCGTAAATTGAATGAGTAGCACCAGGGGACCCCGGGACTATGGATTTCAGCTGATTGTTGGCCCCAGCTATGGGACAGCCTCAGGTCTCAAACCAGACCTGATGTTGTCCTGGGCAATCAGCTAAGTCTTCTACCAGTTTAGCAACCAGATGCAGGACAGAGGTAGCTCTTGTCTGATCTGCAGAACTGGGCTGGAGACATCTCCACAGGCGTTCAATGGGGATCAAAGGAATTTTATGCCCCATCCCAAACACTGCCCCCCCTACCATGTCAGACATGCATAAAATTCTCCCGATCCCCACTGGACCATTGTTTTGGCATCCACTAGGGGCCATAGAGAGAAAGGCTAAAGCTCGATAGGCCTAAATTTGACGCTGTTCATTTTTGTACTTTTAATACTCTTTGTCTCAGAATAAAAAAAATATAGACCTCTCCAAAATTGGTTTAAATGTTAAAATTCCATCTGATGATCTAGGCAGTGCACACCATTCTCAAGACCCTTAGTTTGTTAGGATTTCAGAAGCAGGTGCATAGACTATGTGGACATTTATTGTCCCTTGATTCCTCCTGCAAACTCTATTATGAGCCAGCCAGAATTTTTTGTTACAATGGCCAAAAAAATCTGATAGCTGATAATGTCATTTCCCTTTTATCAGTGCCAATCCAATAGGCAACTGATATATTGGTGTACCTCTAGTAAATAGTAAGAATTTTATGAGTGAGAACTTTGAAATGGGTTATTCTGAAGCTGTATATGACCTACCCAATATACATGTGTAAAAACATGTTTTCAGGAACTGATTAATCGGGCTTAAATCAACAATAGATTTATAGCATGGCAAAAATAAATAAAAGGACTACATGATACTTAATTACATAATACTCAATTTACTCAATTCTAACATGAGGCCCGGTCCCCACTCCCCCCAACATTGAACAAGATGAGCTAGAAAAAAACACTCATCTTAGAAGTGAGTATGAGGGTGGTGAGGGGGAAGGTAGCTGCTCAGGTTCCAGCCCCTACCTGAGGCTGGGGCCATAACCACAGCTGCTAGCTGCCCACCCCAGCCAACTCTGCACCCCACCATCTTCCCCCTGTAGCCTTTTCTCCCCATCTCCCCCTCACACTAGCTCAGTGTCCCAGGCTAGAACAGGAACAGAACCTATCAGTATGGAGCAAGGATAAGGGAAGAGAAAGCTGAGGCTGGTGGGGGGAAAGGAAGTAGAGGCTGAAGTGGAGAGGAAAAGCAGAGGCTAGAGGGGAGAGGGAAGGGCAGGAGGGGAAGCAGAGGTAGACAGGGAAGGAGGTTCAAGCCTGTCAGGGGGAAGCTGGCAGGGGAGCAAGGACAAGCATGGGCCAAGCTAACTGACCTCCCTATACCACCTGCCCCTCTGCAGCAGTACAGGGGCATAAATTTAAGATAACCCCCCCCCCCAATAATTAGATTCTATACATGGAAAATGATAATTGATAAATTATCCATGTATTTAATCTAATTATTAGAGAGGTCACCTTAAATTCAGGGTCATCTTAGATTCAAGTAAGTATGGTAATAAGAACAATAAAACAACATCTTGTGCACTGCATTAGGCAAGAGTCTTGTAGAAAATTTGGATCTTTAAGTTAAAGACTGCACTGTAATGGATGCTCATGGGGGCTCAATTAAAGATGATCAATTCTTGCGTTTTCTTACTTTTTGGTTTTTGACATTCAACATAAGCATATTTTACATGGTTTTTCCTTTTGTTGTATAGCACAGAAATATTCAAATCAGCAAATACACATTTTAATAATGAGCCCGCTGGTCACAGCATATTTCAAAACATAGGCATGCCAATTATATTAGTAGAGCAAACAGTATAATACCACAAACTTTTATAAAATATTCTGCAATCCACTACTGCCTAAGTGGTGATACAGTAACTCAAGAAGGCATGTCGTTTTTCAGAAATATATTAAATTTAAGAGCACAATAATTTAAGTTATAACTTAAAATGAAAATAGCAACACTAGTATATTTCCAACATGTGTAAATATTATTTCATTTGTATAGTAATATGCATGAAATGAAATAAAAACTCAATAGAAAAGAATCTTATGAAGTATTAACGAGTCTACTGTGATATGCTTAGGGATATGTTTAAGAGTTGATAAATAATTCATCTAATTTAAATGCAAATGGCCAAACATCATTACCATATAGATCAGTTCAAAAATTCTTAAATGAAAGATCATATGTACTAGTCAACTACCAGGAGAATGTCCACTTAGAAATGGAAAAATTAACCATTTTGTGAGGAAAAGAAAACATAAAAATGCCTAAGTACAATAGAACAAACCACCAGCTGTGGCATGGACATCTGCATCCAGTTCATAGCTAGAGGGGAATGGCAGCATGGAATAATTGTCTAAGTCTATCCCTGAATAAAGAGAGGTGTAACCTAAAGGCAAGAAAGTCTTAAAACAAATACTAAGAGAACTTCTCTCTATAAATGGTTAATTTAATTTCACTTAGTTCAACAGGGACCTTATGTCTATTTACCCCTAAAATAACCTCATATTGGGGGGAAATAATGTTGATTTAGTGTGTATCAAATGCAGAGGGAAAAACCTCAAAAAGTGCTAATAATGGCTAACTAAAGGCCAAAAATCAAAACAACCCTAGGAAACAGCAACTTGCAGCCACTGAGATCACCTGAGGTGTTTCCGCTACTAGCTAGCTTTTATTGATATAACCAAAAAAGGAACCATATGCAAAGCAATTTCAATGAATGAGCACTGAATCTGGAAATCAATTTCCCCTTTGGTGTGAGAGAACCTAAAGCCCCAAATTCATAGGGGGATCCATATAGATGTGCAGATACATGTACCTGTCTAGAATTTCACCAAAATTATTTGGATACTACATGGCCATGAAGTACCGTGTATGAGAGATAAAGGCATTGCAGGAGTGAGGTCCAATCTGTGACCTTCAGGGCATGCTGAATGATTTATATCAGGGGTAGGCAACGTTTTTTGGCTGGAGTGCCGAAAAAACCACAATGTCTACCTTGTAAGGTGCCAGAGTGCCAGCATGCCACAAAAACAAAACTGGGGAAGAGGGGGTACACGGCAGGATGCACTGCATATTTAATACCATTAATAATCATTACTGTAGCTTTTTATTTATTTATTTATTTATGTATTTTTTACAGTAAATAGAGAGCTGGTGTTAGGAGGGGAGCGGAGCCTGCCCCAGGGCTCCGCTACTTGGGTCACAGCAGGGGCCCAGCAGCACCGGAGGTGGGGCCCAGCCAGCCTGCGCAGCTCCATGGGGAGCCCCACCATGGGGCTCCATGGGAGCATGCCCATAAAGGGATGCTGCCTGGCTGGGGTAGGACACCAGGCTCAGGGGGCTCCTGCTTGTTCCCTGTGTGTGCTGGGTACAGTGGGAGTGGGAGCTGCAGCCACAGGCTGTTCCCTGGACTCTGGGAACAACCACCGCAGCCAGCGCTCGAGGACCAAACCAGCTGGGAGCCTGCAGCACAGCAGCTCTGTGCAGTGCCTGCCCCTGTCCTGGCCCCTTGAAGGGAGCTGCAGGTGGGCAAGGTTGGGACCCAGGCAGGCTGAGGCAGCCGCGGTGGCTGTTCCCAGGCTCCAGGGGGCTCCTGCAGCCAGGCCTCTGCACCGGGGGCAGCTCTGCCCTGCCTGCACCGTGCTCAGCATGCAGGGAGGCCAATTCCAAAGAGGGAAGCCCCCTGAGCCCGGTGTCCTGCCCCAGCCAGGCAGCATCCCCACATGCGCAGGACAGCTATGACCCATCCCTTCAGAGATGCGCGGACTGCCCAGGCCCCACCACAGGTGCCACTGGGCACCCCTGCCTGCCTGCCCACCACAGCTTGAGCCCACAGAGCCCCAGGGCCACCCCCACTTCCCACCCAGCCCCTGCCTTCCTAAGGGGCTGACCGGGCTGGCTTGCCCACAACGCCTCCCCCCACACCGCCCATACCCTGTCCCAACCACCCAGCACCAGCACTTGGCACCTCAGTGCTGCCCCGGGTGGGACAGGGCGCCTGCCTGCCTAGGCAGCTCCCTCCAGGGGCCAGCTGACCTAGAGCGTGCAACCTGGGAGCAAGAGGCGGGGACAGTAGAGCACAGCCAGCCTCCCTGCCTGCATTCTTCTGGCTCCACCCCAGTGCCTGCCGTGGCGCTGGGACTTGTGGCTGCACAGGAGAGCCCAGAGCAGCAACTTAAAAAAAAAACCAAAAACAATGCAATTTCTTTACGTGCCTCCCAGCATGCTGCGGAAAATGTCTCCATGTGCCACTAATGGCATGCATGCCAGGGGTTACTGACCCTTGATCTATATGCTTGAGGAGCATTTATACAAATGCTCCAGGAGGTTGGGGTGGGAGTGGGGAAGTGCTTTAACTAGAGCAGCTCCAAAAGCTGCTGTAATTAAAGCACCCAGAGCGTCAAATGTATGAGTTCCTGTACTGAAAAATGGTGGCGGGGATGCTTTAACTAAAGCTCGCCGAACAAGTTTTAGTTAAAGCACCCCCACTGCCATTTTTCAGTGCTAAGACACTGATACATGGAACGGCAGAGTTTGCTGGAGCTGGGACACAGAAAAATATTGTGGGTTAAGTGAATTAGTATTATGGTATAGGTTAATTTTGTATGAACTTTTTATGTTTTAATGAAATACAGGAAATGGATAGTCACTTTTGTCATCCTCTAAGAAATATGAAGAGTCAAATTAAAGGTCATAGTTTGGTACAGACAGTGGTGCTCAACCTCCCAGCCTCACTAGCCTGAGTGGTGCAGGGCTGGTCTGCGGGATGGACCCCACAAGTGGGGTTGGTCTATGGGCCGGATCCAGCATTGGGTTGTTTATTTAACACAATTAAAAATTCTAGATTATTAGTGTAGTTTTTGCAAGTTACAGTTTTCCTTTAAGATTGCTGCACAACATGTTAATCAAAATGCACCTTGGAAAGCAGCTGTGATTTTCTGCTTGGATAGAGACATGTGCCATTTATATATCATGTGGCAGGAGTGGGGTTTTCTGGCTATGAATTTGCATGGGATCAACAAAGATACTTTTATTGTTAATTTATTCTAGCATTCATTATCTGTATTACATGAGCACTAAGAAAATTTGGCTAAGATTTCATTCCAGCATGCTATCTTCTACAAACACAACCTTTCATTGCAATTTGCCACATGCTTGTGCTTTGCATGTGATTTGTCTCAGTGAAATTTCATCTGCCCAGCCATATACAAAAGCTATTATAATCTCAAAACACAACTCTCAAATGTAATAAAAAACAAAATCAAAAGTGAGTAAATCAAATGGGCACAGATAGTGCCCATCAATCTTATCAATCTTATCTCAGCTATTTTTGGTAATAGAGGTATGAAGCTTTTAATGTCACATGTAATTGAGATCAGATCAATCAGGACACTATCACATCCTACTGAAAGCAGCTAATGTTAATCAGAATTACCACTGGTAGATAACAAAAGGTACCTGATGTAGCTGTCCATTTCTTAAGAAAGAATGACATGTAGCAATAATATGAGCTGAAGAACCACCTGCAGTTATACATATATTTTTGCACCCAAGGCCAGGCAGTTAATGTTGAGTTTTATGCCTGCCACATACTCATATCACAATATTTCTTATGTTTACTTCATGTCCTTCTTAAAATTGCATCCTATTCCCCTTTTTCTTCTGTGGCAGTGGTGCAGAATGTTGATGAGCTGATGTTAAGAATGATGTTAAGTCATTTTCAAATAATTTTTTTTTCAAGAGCCAAGCACCCAACCTGCATTTTTCTAGGCAATTTATGGTTCAATTTTTCTGTCACTATACTTGACTACTACAAGTAGTAGTCACTATACTTGACTACTTGTATAGTAGTCTACTACTACTACTACAAATAGTAGTCACTATACTTGACTACTTGACTACTACTTTCATATTCAAATGAAAATTTACCTTTTATTTTCTGGATTTAGGAATTATTTATATAAATAAAAATATTATAAATTATATTTTTATACTTTAATTCACCTGTTCTGTGTATGTACATACACCCACAGAAAGGGTGTTATAAAACTCTTTATGACTATTTTTATGTGCAGTAAAAATAAGTAAACTAAACTGTTTGGCATAAAATAGCCAAATGATAATTAAGTTCTAATTTTATTATCTAGCTAAAAGTAACTGTGTGTTAACCACCCAGTTTTCTTCAGCTCCTAATTAAATGGCAACAGTTGTGTGACTTCTCTCTAATTTCTCTGTTTGAGCTTTACCACCAAGTGATTCAGGTGGGTTTTTTTGTTTTTTTTAATCTAGTGCTATAGTTTTAAACAACATATGCTAGAATTTTTCAATTGATTTCAGTGAACTCAGCAGTAGACCATGGATTTTAACACAAGAAGTCTCACAAAGGTGCCTTTTTTACACCGCCTACAAAGCAGTAAAATGGCTGTAAAGCCCAATCCTGCAATTACAGGATAGTGAGAAAAAGTGAGTTGACTGAATCAAGGCCACTCAGCTCCTCACATGTATTCATCCACACCTTGTAATGCATGTAGTTATGACTAAGAATGTAAAATAGTTAAAATTCTGGCAATTTGAGCAAACTCTTCAAAGCCCATTTTGAATGTAGGGAGCTTCAGACTTCTCTGCTGTCCTTGTCTTTTCCCATTCTGCTAAAATCTGAAGGACATTAGTAGAAAAAAATCTTACCTCTGGCACAAGGACAGCAAGAAGCTCACTCTTTTCAAATAGTGCACCCTTGGACAGCTATTTTGTCCGTGGAAATTCAGGAGGTAGTAACTGAGCAACAGATGACCATCTCTGGGGAGAACTAGTTACCTGACAAAAAGGAAAGGTAACTATAGAAGAGAAAGTCTTTTCCTTAGACATATTAGAGAGATGGGGAAGAGATTAGAGAACGTTTGTGTTCCTCAGGAGAAAAAATGTGCAGGAAGGCAAGGACATAGGAAGGAACCTGGCCTCCTTAGAAGATACTGACCTAAATCCACAAAAATAAAAAATCATGAATGCTGAAAAAATGGTGTCAGGAAAATTCATAGAAGTATTTTTAAAACGTCTCACAATCTGTGAAGAAAGGAGTAATTAGTTTTAGAACTTTTACAAGCATCTGTTATATGTTTGAACTATTATGTGTCTCTGAAATTTTAAGCCTGAGTATCCACTGGAACTTTGAGAAAGATCTGGGGAGTTTAAGACCCCTGGCAGATGATATACTTAAGACATGATTAGCCACATCTTAAGTAGTAACCAGGCCACTGTTTCATACAATTAATCATTCAATAAAACAGGGAATAAGCCAAAAAGTTATTACATAAAGTATGTGTAGCAACTTTGTGGCTGGTTCTAGTAGCACCTTAAATTGAACATGTGGCCAGGCCAATCAGGTGATTGGGGCTCCCAGCCATGAAGGCACATCGGAAACCTTGACACTGATGTTCTCCCAGGCTGGGACTCAAAGCCAGATGTACCGGACACTCAGCTTCCTACTTACCAGTGTAGGGTGTGCCTGAGATCATGATCAGTACCTGCACCAGTAAGAAGGCAGGCACAATTGGGATCTGATCTCCAGTCCTACAATTGTGGATCAGATCCCATCATACCTTTAACTGAACATCTGCCACAACTTAAAAAACAGATGCTAGGGCCTTGGCAGTGAGACCATGGCATCTCAACTTTCAAATGCAGTGCTAGGCAGAGGATCTATATCATAAAGTATACCTGGAGACCCAAAGTGCAGTGCCTGCCTGGGTTCAGGATCAAGATGCTTAAATACATTACTCCCAAGGATCAGGCTGTCAAAAAGCTGTGAAGTTTCTTCCTTTGGAATTACCTATTACTAGGACTACAACACTACACCTTAACATAAGATTGAATGCAGTCCTACACACAAACTATAATACATTATACTTTGTAACAATGTTTAACTGTTAGAGAAATGCTTCTAGTAAATTTAAGGACAAACCATGTCATTTGTTTTCTTTTCTTATTTTAAATCAAAGGATATTTTGTTTGCTCACCACTGAGCTAGTTTTTTACAGTTACTTGTAAACTTGGCTTCATATATTTCAAATAGCATTTACTGAGAAATAAAACATTACAAATACGCTTTGTGCAATTGTTATTGTATATTTGACTTAATTTTCCCCATGAGACTGCTGCAACCTTTGAATTTTTGACAAGATAGTTAACCTTCACTTTTACCAATTTACTTCCTGCACACCAACAAAATGGAAATAATTTAGTTCAAAATGTAAATCACACAAAGTAAGAGACACAAAAAGACTTCCTCAGAAAAAAATGCACAAAGCTTTTTTCAGAAGAGAGGTCAGGACCAATTACTTCAATGGAATATTTTTTGCCTATGTAAAACTAGATTTTTTTATGGCACCATTCTGAGTTCCCTTTTGAAGCAGGGAAGCAGCTTCTACAAAATACTTATCAACATTAAAATAAAAAGAAATATACACATTACACTTTGTGCATATCCCCAGTAATGTCTACCACAATAAACTGTATTGGCAGGAATATTTTGTTGTATAGGTAAACTGCACCAAAACATGCTACAAGGATATCCTATTAACACATTTTTTAACTTACCGTCCTTGTACGTCATTCCAGTCACTTCGAAGCCTTTCGTTTTCTTTTTGCAGGTGCTCGTTTTTGGCATGAAGTCTTGCTATGCAATCTAGGCAATAGCTAATCAGCTCTTGAATGACTTCAGCTGGAGCTGAGACTTTCTGTAGCTTCAGTGATCCAAGTCTAAACTAGGACAAAAGGAAAAACTGAGTTACTTTGGTAGAACTAGAAAGGTCAAAGAACCCAGATTCAATCAAACCCAGATGTACTCTTAATAAGCATAAAGAGTGAACAAGTAAATCTTTGAAAGGTTTTGTTAAAAGTTACAACATAGCCAAAAGAGCACGTGTAGAAAAGAAACAACTGTGTGTGAATATTTTCTGTTTTTATTCAATCTCATGTATGTATAAAGGGTCTATTATTACAGTATTTACACAATGACATTAGCTTCCATCAGTATGAAAGAACGATATAGTACACTGTGTTAATAATCTGTTCCTGTAAGGAATAGGAGGTTAACAGCATGTACACATAACAAAACATGTCAAGCAAAGTTTTGCAGTGCAGGCCTAGAAGAAAAGAGAACAGAAAGGTATTTTATTGAATTGTTCCTGTTTACAGTTCCTGATAAAATAACCAGAGTGGAATTTGTCACTTACTCTGAGCAATCAGAGCAGCCATACAACATAAAACTACTAAGGCAAAAAAACAATATACATGTTCATAATAAATCCTTCAACATTAATGTAGTACCACAGATGCCTATGGTGCTTTACAGATCCTCAAGAGAAGCCTTTCCCATAAGTTTTCCCTCTAATGGCTCAAGCCAGCAAACCTTTAATAATGCAAGTCATCCCAATTATTTCAGTGGGATTCCTCATATAAGCAGAGTTACAGGATAAGGTCTATAGGCAGTAGTGGGGCTCTCTGCTGTTGAAGATGCTACAGCAAATAGAGACATCATTAAAATTAAGAGAATTCCTACCAATTCTAGAACATGTACCAAAAGTGAAGGCTTAGTCTAACACTGAACAGTGAACTTTTCTAGGTTTAGATATATACTTCATGTTAGGCTGTTTTCCTTTACGTTCTACTGTTTACAGTTATATGGAACAGATGACAAGATGCATTTAAATTATTTTTAGAAGTCAGATTACATTATCAGTTCCCCCAAAGTGACACCATAGGCCCTGGATATCACACTTGCCTGACAGCCTTAACAAAGGTGGACATTTGTGTAAAGGAAACTGTTTTTCATCACTTGCAAGCCATCACCAACCTAATGGATAAAGAATTCATGCTATACTTTAATTAGTAACCATAGTATGTCAAAATACAGTAGTAAGGATAAATGAAAATGTAATCTTCTTGCTGCCTTAAATTAAATTAGAGAAAGAAGAGCAACTAAATCTGAAAAAAACTAACTTGTACATTTCTTGGAATATAATGAATTCAGGTAAAGTAAATACAAATATTTATTCACAACAAAGAGCGTGAATCTCATTCTCCCAGTGTACCACTTATGCTCTATGTTGTGTAAGGAATTCTGATTACAAAACAAATTTAAAGTGAACTGTAATATATTTCCATAGCAAGTGAATGTTGTAGGGGTACCCACATAGAAACAATGTATTTATAAGATGTCAAGATATCAATTATGGTATGATTTTATTAATGTATATCTTTACTCATGTTTTCAAAGATTTTATAATTCCACCCTTACTGGTATGTGAGGTACAGCTGAAAGACAAAATCCATAGTTTTTACCTGTCAGTCATGAAGGATTTCCCAAGCAAATGAAGAGCTAGTGGGGTTCATATTGTTGAGAACAATGCAGGAACAACATACTATTAATGTGCCATCCAACTATCATAGGGTTCTAGACATTTCCTGACTGTGTTCTACATTTCCTTGGAGATACTGCATCAGCTAGAGCTTTATCTGGAAATCTCCTTAAGAATATTTTTCTTCAATGCCATAGAACAGGGGTAGGGAACCCCGCAGCAAGCATGTCAGAGCATGGTATGCACAGGCATTTTGCTTGGCATGTGCACATTGGGGAAGGGGCTGGGACTGCACTGCCACAACAAGGATCGGGTCTCTCATGGATCCCCCACTGTCTGCCTCCAGCATGCCAACAGGTTGACGTTTTGGGTGTTTCTGGCACTCTGCGCAAAATCATTACCAACCCCTGCTGTAGAATATTCCCTCTTACTCATCAAGTAAGACTGTGGGAAATGGAATTACTTCTCTGTGTCTTATGCCCTTTTGTATACCAGTGCAGTAAAAGACAGGATTTAGATGCACACTTTTAATAAGCGGCATTCATGGTAAAAGCAGTGAGCATTGCATCTTATTTAAAATAAGCATAACAGGATTATATGGTATGATGACTGAAGCTGCTCACACTTCAGCTTCTCCTATTACTGCTATTAGTGAAAAAAAAACATTACAGGTTTTTTCAGAGAAGACATGGCCTATGAAAATAAAAATGCTATGAGAGTATATATGCCTGTACTTAGACCAGTGGTTCTCAACCTTTTTAGGCTCAAGGTACCCCTTGGGAAATGCCAGCTCTCAGTTTTCACTTGTTTTTAGACTACAGAAAGATAATAGACCAATGCTGATACAAAGAACTCAGAAAGACCACAGCACATCAGACTGTTGTTAACGCTATGAATTCCTATTTGAAATATCTGGTATACATATATTGTGAATCTTGTTTGTATGCCTAGAAGAGCTAATTTTGTGTGGCACCCTGAAAGGATCTCAAGGCACCCAAGGGTGCTGCAGCACCCTAGCTGACAATCACAGGCTTAGACTGAGGCAAGTAAACTGTGTTCATATAGATTCCTTTACCAAGTAAGGAGAGTTTTTATTGTGTTTCCAGACTATGAAAGTATTTGGTTCAATAATCCATGGTACTGTCAATTTAATGTACGCTGAAAATGTTAGCACTAACAATAGTAACTGTTACCTAAGTAAATTACAAATAGTTGGATTTATCTCCTGTAACATGATGACCTGGTACGGGGTCTGCGGGTGCTCGACCACCTGGGCGATAGCGATCATTGTCTGCTGGAGTTTACCATCCAGCGCAAGGTGGCGAAAGCCTCCAGCAAGGCAGCAGCCCTCGACTTCAGGAGGGTGGACTTTAACGAGGTGAGAAAACTAGTGGGGGAAGCACTGAGGTCCCAGAGCAGGAGGGAATTGAATATCCAGGAGGAGTGGTCGTTCCTTAAGGAGACAATCCATCAAGCTCAAAAGGGAAGTAATCCCTACACAAGTCAAAGGGGGCAAGAGGGTGCAAAGGCCCCTATGGCTCACCAAAAGCATCCGGGAACATCTCCAAACAAAAAAGGAGGCATACACCCATTGGAAGGGAGGGGCCATCACAAGAGAGGGCTATACCTTGGTAGCTCAGGAATGTAGGGGGGCGATCAGGAAGGCCAAGGTGGAAATGGAGCGGGAACTAGCGACCCAGATCAAAGACAACAAGAAGTCCTTTTTCAAATACATAGGGGGGCAAAAGAAGGTGCCAGGTAACGTAGGGCCTCTGCAGGACACGCTAAGAAATTTGGTCATTTCACCTGACAGTAAAGCAGAAATATTCAACAATTTCTTTGCCTCCATATTTCTGAGGAGGAACCCGGATATCTCCCCCACTGGCACCCCCAAGGGCCCTGTGGGTGGCACACCCAGGCCTAGGGTTAATGAGGACCTTGTCAGGGAACTTCTGGAGGGATTAGATGTATTTCAATCTGCAGGTCCTGATGATCTCCACCCCAGAGTGCTGAAGGAACTAGCAGGGGTCATTGTGGGACACAGCTCTACAAGCACTCATGGTGCTCGGGCGATATGCCAGAGGAGTGGAAAAGGGTCAATGTGGTCCCCATCTTCAAAAAAGGGAGGAAGGAGGACCCAGGAAACTATAGGCCCATGAGTCTTACCTCGGTCCTGGGGAAGCTTTTCAAAAGAATTATCCTGGCACGTGTCCAGGAAGGACCAGCAGGGGAGGTTATGCTCAGGGGCAACCAGCATGGGTTCATTAGGGGCAGGTCTTGTCAAACCAACCTGGTGGCCTTCTATGACCAGGTCAACAAGTCCTTGGATGCAGGTGTTGCAGTAGATATAGTCTTTCTGGACTTCAGGAAAGCCTTCGACATGGTCTCTCACCCCATTCTCAGTAAGAAACTAGGAGACAGTGGTGTTGATGCCTACACAGTCAGATGGGTCACTAACTGGCTGGAGGGCTGCACTCAGAGGGTGGTGGTGGACAGGTCTTATTTGACCTGGAGGGATGTGGGCAGTGGGGTTCCCCAAGGCTCAGTCCTCAAGCCCGCACTATTCAACATCTTCATCAGTGACTTGGGCGAGGGGGTAGAAAGCACCCTGTTCAAAGTTGCAGATGACACTAAGATGTGGGGTGAAGTGGGAATGCTAGTAGGAAGGAACAGGCTGCAAGCGGATCTAGACAGGTTACAGGGGTTGGCCAACGAGAACAGGATGGGGTTCAACACTGACAAGTGCAGGGTAATGCACCTGGGGAGGAGGAACCAGCAGCACACCTACAGGCTGGGGAACTCCCTTCTCATCAGCACAGAGGCAGAAAAGGATCTTGGTGTCATTATTGATGCCACAATGAACATGGGCTGACAAAGTGGGGATGCAGTCAGGAAGGCCAACCATACCTTGTCGTGTATCCACAGATGCATCTCAAGCAGGTCCAAGGAGGTGATCCTCCCCCTCTATGCGGCACTGGTCAGGCCGCAGCTGGAGTACTGCATCCAGTTCTGGGTGCTGCACTTCAGAAGGGATGTGGCCAATATGGAGAGGGTCCAAAGGAGGGCCATCCACATGATCAAGGGTAAGCAGGGCAGGCCCTACCTGAGAGACTGAACCTGTTCAGCCTCCAAAAGAGAAGGCTGAGAGGGGATCTAGTGGCAGTCTACAAACTAGTCAAGGAGGACCAGCAGGCATTGGGAGAGTCCCTGTTCCGCTGAGCACTCCCGGGAGTTACAAGAAACAACAGACACAAGCTAGCGGAGGGTAGTTTCAGGCTAGACATTAGGAGGTGCTATTTCACTGTCAGGGCGGCTAGAACCTGGAACCAACTTCCAAAAGAAGTGGTGCTGGCTCCTACCCTGGGGGTCTTTAAAAAAAGGCTGGACGAACATCTGGCCAGGGTTGTTTGACCCCAGGACTCTTTCCTGCCGTGGCAGGGGGTCAGACTAGATGATCTCCTCAGGTCCCTTCCAACCCTACCAACTATGAAACTATGAAACATGTCTAGTGTTGAGAGACTGATAAGTAATCTAGGAGAAATGATAAGACTGCTAGATTAGATAGAATGTTGATCCCCCATTTCCAGTGAAAATATTTGAGGAAAAATGCTGACTATTCATGAAACAGTGTAGAGAGAATATTATCTCAAGTCAATTTTACTCTAAAATAAATAGGACCTGAGTCTCATTGAATCCCAAGTTGGAAAACTAAGCAGCTAAAAATGCAGATGCTATAACTCCCTCCCCCACCCAAGATTCATGTTTTATTAAAATCTACAAATAAAAGAGAAGTTATAATGTGCAAAAAATATTGATCAATAGGCAAGGGAATATTTGGAAATATATGCACAAGCATACTTGTAAAAAATAAAAGGAGTTATTAATCTCATTGCAGTTAATTATAGTCTAAAGTATAAGAAACTCCTGAGAAGATCCACATATGTGATTGAAGTGCAAAACTCTAAAAAGTATAGGGTTAGGTAAGGTATTCTTATAAATCGTGTCCTAAATTTCCTGACTAACATGAAGCTCAAAGCTCAACATAACCACTGTATTTATCTAATTCTGCATATAATGTATTTGCAGTATAGATCATTTTCCCCCTCACATGTATTAAATTTTCATTTTTTCAGGCTGAATCTCATTTGGTTAATTCCTACATGTTACTTAATTCTCTCTAGATCAATCTGTATTTTCTTGCTATCTTTCCAACTGTTGCAATTCTCTCTTGCTACATCACCTGCAAAAGTAATTAATATACTGCTTCCTCCTGCTTCCTCCTTTAAATCATTCACAAAAATATTAAGTAAAAACAAACTCCACACTGACACATTAAACTCTTCATTCCCTAAAGACAATGAATTGCTTGTACTGGTGAATCGTTCCTTCTGCATCCCCTCTATCTCTATTTGGTTGTCATTGTTATTTTACTTTAAGAAACATGCAGACAGAATTAGAACTAATCAGGAAATTGCTGTCTCAGCTTCTCCAGAAATTACACTCAGCACTACTCCTTCAGACTAATACCTTTCATTAGTAAACACAGGAACAAAATCCTAGAGTGAAAAAGGCATTTTTTCTTACACATTTCCCAACAAAATTTGAAATGTCTCTTGCTTTATTGGTAAATGAAGTTCTACTACAAATAGCCATTGACTATTTGTAGCCCATGCTCTTTCAAATTATCTAGATTATTTACATATATCATTTAAACACATTATTTCTTCACTAAATTCTTTCTAAATTATTGGGGAGTAAGTTGTCGCCGTGTTGGTCTAAGGACATAGGGAGACAAGGTTCATTGAGTGAATCTGATATCTTTTATTAGACCAACTTAAATAGTTGGAAACAATTTTTTCCCCATAAGCTTGCTAAGAAACCCGTAAGATGGCTAAGACATTTTTTTTTCTAACTATTTAAGTTGGTCTAATAAAAGGTATTAGATTCACCAAAAGAACCTTGTCTGCCCTTCTAAATTACTGAAGTTCAAAGGAATAAATTAATTTCATTTGAGGCAATGATGTACATCAGTGAAAGAAGATGAAAGATGACTTTGAATGAAATTTCACAGAACTGTATAAAAATTGAAAAATTCTGATTCCCTAATTGTGCTGCAACTTCTCCCACGAACTTTGAAGAAATTTCATAGATTTCATAGACATTAGGGCTGGAAGGAACCTCAGAAAATCATCGAGTCCAAGCCCCTGCCCCAGGGGCAGGAAGTCAGCTGGGGTCATAGGATCCCAGCAAGATAAACATCCAATTTTCTCTTGAAGGTGTTAAAAGTAGGTGCTTGAACCACCTCTGATGGCAGGCTATTCCAGACCTTGGGGGCTCAGAGATACCTTGTTAGCATGAAACATTTCCATTGTTGGAAAGTATCTCTTGTAGATGAACAGATAGCTTCAGCTAGATGCCTAGACCCAACCAGAAGGAGGAAGAAGGAACTATATAATTTTAAAAATTGTTGCTCCCCAACCTAAACTAGCTCCTGACAACTCCAAGATTCAATTCAATGAAGCCAATAATTGAGGTACAAAGCAACCAATGGGTAGGCCAAAATTATCTAAAAAAATATTTGTCTTCTACCATCAAACAGCAGTGCACTGCACTGACCAGAACTTGGACATATTTTTAAGGAAATAACAGGCAGAATCTTCTCGACAGCAGGCACAAGACAAAGAGAAGAAAAATCTTTACAACGGAGAACCAAAGGAAAACTGCTACTGTCATCTCCAGATCACAATGTAAGATAAATTAGAGCAAAATAAAGTTTAATGGGATATTTACAAGTAACATCATGATTGACCTGCCATGTTTACAAGTAATAGCATGATTAATGTGAATAAACAGACATGCACTGCCTCTTACTTGACCTACTACTTGAACAGAGAGACAAGCAGCTCTTACTGGACCTCCTTCTGGCATAAGAATGGTGAAAACATTGGGGCTAAATCAGGAGAAAACCTGACATGCTGATTTTTGAATCTTTGGTCAGAACTTAAATGCCATAGTGACAAACACTCATTAATGTTAACAACAGATAAATGCATAGGAGTATTAGATTACTGCTCTTGATGAAGAATTCTAGTAATTTGCTCATGAAAACAGGTGCTAAATTATTATGGTAAAACCTATAAGGTTCTATTAGTAAGAAGGACACACTGAAACATTTAGTTGCATTTTTACTTTTGGCCACGATTCTTATCACATCTCTCAAGCATCTGCTTAACTATTCTTTTTAACAATGTTTTTTACCCCAAATCAATTTAGGGAATTAGGAGTTCTCAGGAGCCCAATACCATGTGACAAAGATATTTGCTGCTTAGTTGAGGAACCCTTGTTTGCTCCGATCGTGGTGGTCTGCAGCAGCTGTAGAGTATGGCTTCTGACTTGTATGTTTTTTAAATTCTTAAAACTTGACCCATAATATTTTCCTGTTGCTGCCTGCTAATTTCATACTACATCTGGCTGATTTTGTAAATAGTTTTCACAGAAGGATTCACCCCCTTTTGATTCTTTTTCTCATAAAGAGATTGGAATGTTCATATTGATTAATTCAGTCATTCAAATAATCTCAAGATACAGTTACAGAAGCTGAACTGTTCTCTATTATACAGAATTACCTTAAACCCAACTTATTTATGCCCCCTTTTCTCATATCTGGGAAAAAGGGTTTAATTTATCTCACTCATTTCCTTGTTGTTACTTCTGAGTTGAACTTGTGCATATCCTTACTTGTTTAATTCTTTTGTTCTTAGATACAGATGCTGTCCTCCCCAAGTAAATTTTAAGTAAATGTCCTTTTCCCCAGCAAAATGTTAGCAAGGATCTAAGGGAAGATCCACCATCTTTAGTAAATTTACAGTATCACATCAGGCATGGCTCCTGCGTTTCCTCCTGCTGAGAGGTGATAAAGCCCAACAGATCCTTTTGCCAATGCTCCATTCAAAACTTTTCTCTACACTGGTATTCAGAGCACCACCACACAGGACAGCATCAAAGAGCACAGAGATGAGCATCTGTGTACTCTCCATGACCTTGCCATTTTATTCTTCTCTGCTCCAGTTACACTGTGTCTTGTTGTATCAATAAAATAGAGGTGAGCATTTATTTAGGATGCAGGGTCACTTAAGTTGGGGTGAGTTGTTGAGGGCCACCGGGTAGGGAGATGCTAGTTGATCCTATCTGGCCTGCTGGCTGCCTCCAGGAGCCTAAGAAGAGAGAACTGCACCCTACATCACTCTGCTCTGCCACAGTTAGGGCCAGGCCGGGTCAGGCAGCACACAGACTCCTCTTCCGCTCTGCCTGGCTTCCTGTTGGTACCACGCAGTCCTGGCATTGCGGCTGCTGGGCCCACATGGCACAGGGTGCAATGCAGCATGCTGAATAGCTGTCCCACCTGCCTGCACATCCACTGCGATGAGCTTCTGCTGCTGCCATGCTGCACTAGGAAAGTCAGGGGCGGCTGTGGCTGGCATGGATTCACCTCCTAGTGGTACCGTGGCAGCAGTGGCTCATTGTGATGGGCAAATGAGCAGGTGGGACAGCTACTCAGTGTGCTGCATCACGCCACATCCTGTGCAGGGTCAGCTGCTGGTGGCCACAGTCCCAGGACTGTGCAGCAACAACAACAACAGGAAGCCAGGTGGGGGGAATGGATAAGGTGGGTGGGGGCAGAGGTGTCTGCATGGCCCAGCCTGGCTCCAGTTGTTACAAAGTGGAGTGGAGTGACACAGCATGCAGCCCTCTATCCTCACGCTCCCAGCAGCAGCAGGTGGGCTGGACAGGATCAGTTTGTGAGCCAGGGACAGCTATATTTTGCCCAGCCCTGCCATAAAATGTATAGAGAAGTATTTAGGCTGGGGTGGGTTTTTTTCATTTTATTCTGATTTTTTTCATCAAGTCCCAAAAGCCATCTTAATTAGCAAACTCTGGCAAAAAGAAGAAATACTCGAGAGCAGCATATATTCAGATCCAAACTAGGAAAGAATCCACACAAGTAAGAATTATAATGTTCCAGATTTCACTGTAACAGCGCCGCAGCTTCGACGCGGTTACTAGAAGAGAGGTAACAGCTGCTGGGAACGAAGACAGCCAGGAAATTGATGGATAACCCCGGGAAGCCAATACGAAGCCAGGAAAGTGTAATAAAAAAGGGGAGGAAACTTACCAAGGGTGCCTTCGGGCATGCACTCACAGAAACGAACCAGAAGGGACACTCCAAGACGGAAGTAGGAGTTGTGAGGGGAATTGAGACGTCCTTCCCCTGATCGCGTCCTATCTGATAGAAGACAGTCTCGGCAGTGAGTTATCAACGAAGCGGCAGCACGGGAGCCACCCGCAGCTCCGAGGTGGCTCAGCATGGGGATTCCCCGAGCAAGGGGTAGGACGGGGAGAAGAGAAAAGAAGAGACAGAGAGAAAAGGGCGGAGAAGCCCTGGCCGTGTCCAGTAGCCCCAGTAACTCCAGGCTCTCTTTGGAGGAAAAAGGGGAAGCAGAGACGGCAGAAAGTGAAAGAAATTGATGAAGCCAGGCTTTAGAAGCCGGCACAAGCCGCGGCCGGGGGGGGAATCCCGGTATCGGCGTCAATCAGCCATTAATTGCCTTGTTGACGGCTGATTATTGCAGAAGAGGATAGGAAATTGACTAAGCTAGGCTTTAGAAGCCGACACAAACCGCGGCCGAGGGGAATCCCAATCTCGGCGACCAACAGGCATTAATTAGCCTTGTTAAGGACTGGTTATTGAGTAACAAGCAAACCAGCGACCCTACGTTACTCCCAGATGGCAGACCGTGGGAACCCAGGGCAAGACCGAGGAATCCAAGTCTAAAGGGAGAGAGAGAAAGCCAGATTTACTTTAATAAAGCACTTGCAATGAAGATCTGACCTGTGTGGTTATTACCGGGGTACCGGTATCTAACAACTATTACTCCCCCCCTCACAAATCTCATTTAGATCAAGTTGTGGCAGGCAGGAATTGGGGGGAGTTACCTGAAAACCGGATACCCAGGACGAGCACGCACTCACATTCACAACAAATACAAAGTGAACATTCAAATAAATATTAGAGTTATCTGAAATCATACTATGCTATGCTATACTATGCTATTCTTTTCAGACTCATTTATACAGCACAGACAGACATTCGCTTTCCCAAGAGAAACTCTCATGGGGGCGACTTAACCCTGGTTGCCCTTCAGTTATGTTTCTCCTGGACCAGCCATTTTCAATTTGGGTGAAAAAGCCTGGACAGTGACTCTCTCAGGAGATACTGAATGTCTCTACAAGGCCAGTGTTTGTGGAAGCATCTATACTTAGAAAGTCCACTGGGATAAGGTACTGACATTTCTCTTTAATACCAAACAAATTTTGTCAGACAGACCTACTGGTAACATTAAGTACAACTGATCTAAAAAAGTAATTTTAACTGTGGTTTACAGATTAGGCAGATCATACAGGTATGAATTGTTGCTAATGATAAATTAACTTGAAATTAAGTAAATTTTAATTTTTTTAACATGACGTTATATAGGCCAACACTCAATGTCCTTCTCACCCCCAACTTAAAGTTGGGTTTGATGCAGCACAGCTTTGAGGTGTGTCATGACCAGCCTAGCCCTTCAAGTGTGTCAAAATCTTCCAACAAAAAATGGAAATGAGACCTGATTTTCATTCAAAAACCTTGGAAAACCTCTTCTGAAACATTTTTAATGGGAATGGGGGATGCTGGATAACAAAATATGCTGGTTAATTCAGCAGCCCGGGCCGCCACTTTTCCCACCACAAATGGGGCATTCACCACCCCTCCCACCACATCGCCGCCTGTCCCACAGCAATGTATTGTGTTGGGGCTCAACTAACTGGAACTTTATTTGACTGTGTGCTTTGTTTAATCACCAGGTATCATGTGCCTTTTAGCTAAGTAAAATATATTGTGGGCTCACCACCGAAACTTCTAAAAAATAAAGCATATCATTTTTGTGAACAGAACTGACCCTTGGAACAATTTTCTTCTTTTACACTAGATGGGTGCTAACAATTATAATTCTGAACTGACTGAAACCAATGAGAAGAGCTAAATCTTATCACAGGAGATAACAAGCTAGGAATTACAACTCCAAATGGCATTTTACAAACAACACTGCATATATATATATATATACATACACATATATATATACACATATATATATACATGCACACACGCACACACATGCATGCAAGCACACACACATGCACAAAAATCAAACAAAAAACCCCTACATGCAAGTGTGATAAAAATGATGCATGAGTTTGGGATGATCATATTACACTGGCAAACAGTACAATAGCATAATTGAATGAAGAGGAGTTTTTTTTTAAGATTTAATAGCTAGTCAAATTGAACTACTTGTTTGGATAAAATCATTTTGTGAACCATTCAAAAAAAAAAAATCTATGAACTTTAAATTTCTGAATCAAAAGGACTGGAGGATTTGTAGCATTAGATTTTAATAAAACTAAAAGCTACCCATCATAATTTACACCCAAATTATTGTTAGGAAACTCACTTGTTCTGTCTGCATCTGTGCTTCAATCTATGAAATGAGGGCAATACTATTTGTCTTCCCTCCTAACTCACATGTGCATAATGAAGATTGACATCCACGTGTATAGTGCTTTGAACAGATAAAGTGCTATGAAAGTACTAAATAATTATAAATCATCTGACTTCTACTGTCACAGAAAAATATATATGAGACAGATTGTGGAGTTGTAGTAGAGCAGAGTTCCTCCATATATATTAGCTTTCAGTCAAGGACATCTGTTTTTAAGACATTAATAAAATAAACAGCCTTAGAGGATGAAAAACTTTGCATCAGTTTCAGACCTCTTTCCCATCCCCTACAACATTCCTGCTAACAAAAGGGTTCATTTTGGCCCAAGAATTTATTTTGATCTAAACACCTGATAAGGATGGGAAGGATGAGAGAAAACGTGGTTGGTGTGAGAGAGAGAAACTTAGGCAACACAGTAAAAAAAACAGACTTGCCTTCCTTTAAAAATATTTCTCCAATTCTGTCCATCAGAGACTGAAGAAGTCTTCCATTCTCATTATATGTTATGATGTACTTTCTATTTCTATAGGCACAATCATAGCCAGATTTTGGAAGCCTTGATAGAGAGCCAATATTGATTAATAATTGTAAAAAACACAGCTATACAACATAAGCAGCTTTTTCAGATTTTCTAAATTATACCTTTGTAAATTGATCAGATTGTTCACAGTTCAGGAATACAGAAAACATTAAAATGATTTTCAGCAAAAAAGTTGTTTTTTAAATCATTTTTATCAACTTATATCCTATAGGAAATGTTTCTGTAAATCTTAGAAGAAGAAAATCTTATTATTCCAGGACAGAGTACACCAATGGGATAGTACAGTACTACACTCCCACTGACCACTCTGACAAGCACCCCCTCGGAATAGATTAAGCTGGCTATATGGCAGACAGTTGATAGCAAAGACAACAAGCGTATAGTATAATAATAATTATTATTTGTTAAGTTCCAGTAATATGCTCTGCATTGTATGATGCAAATATAAAGACAGTCTCTGCCCAAATATGGAAAAAATGAGTTTAATCAATATTTTTATAACAAAGATGCTAAGAGATTTAACATTTAGAAGCAAAAAATGTTAGTAAAACTGCATCTATTTGGTTAAAAAACATGACCTAGAATTGAATGATGCTGACACTTAGCTCCTTATACAAAGAAAGTATTGTTACAAATTTGGATCTGGAAAGCATTATGCCATTTTATTTGCTAAGTCAATCAGTGAGTGGTCTTGATTTTTTAAAGCTGTGCCATCACTATCTCCAGGGAAATCAGTCAACAGAAACCATGACATCTCTGGGTGGGGAAAAGAACCAGTGTACTGGACTATTGCACAATATAGTGATGACAATGTATGAAAGAAGAAATTGCTTGTGTACTGGCAAGCTTTATAAAGCTAGAAAAAATATGATGTGCCCACAGTCACCAAAAAACAGCTGTTTGTATCAGTCAGCATAAAAATGATGCTTGTTAACACTAAAACCAGATTTTTGAGATACAATACAGAACTTCTCTTAGTCCCCTTTTTGGAAGCAATATTTTT
>NW_005842685.1:608832-613989 GCF_000455745.1 Alligator sinensis | reverse complement strand
CATTCCTGGTAGAGAAGCATGATATCGTTTCTTTGTTAAAAAAAAACAAACAGGCTCTTCCCACTGATCAAGATTTGGCACACATTTTGTGCAGAAGTTTGACTGTACTGATGATATGGTCTTATGATAGAATTGATAATATTTCTAAAACTGAGCCTGCTTGCACTTCAGAAAGTTCCTTGTTCCTAGTAAAGCCCACCTTTCTGTGAGTAATTAATTTTTAAAAGCTGTTAAAATTACACATTGTTGCTCTAGGAATCTCTTATAAACCAGTTTGCTGATGCTGCTCCATGTAGGCATTGTACACCCCACAATCTCACCTGTAGGACCAGACCTTCTTTTCTTAAGTGCTTGTAAAAGTATCTGGAGTAATGGCCATAAGGACTGAAGGACTCTACCTACCCATGGAGTAGATACAGTAAGTACATTAGCATTGTAGATTTCTTCACCATTGTGCCTCGCCTTGTTCTAGAGTAGGAGTATCGAGCACGTGCCTTGGAGTAGTGTCATTTGACCCTCGAGGCTCTGTGGGTCTGAAGGAGCTGTGAATTTGAGGATGGGGCCTGGCACCAAAGCCCGGGGTATGAAGCCCCATTTGCGATGCATGTCAGTGGCAGGGGGGGGGGAAAGGGTGCCCCCTTAGCAATGGCTGCCACTTGCCCTGCTGCCACTGCATTTCGCCTAGATCTGGCCCCCAATGAGGCAAGGGAATTTGACATCCCTGCTTTAGAGGGATGTCAAATCTTTAGCAGAGACAAAATACAGACTTCCTCCTTCAAGACAAAAAGAATCTCCCCCATTGCCTAAGTTAAATTCTATCACCTTTTTATTAATACATTTGGGGATCTAAACATAGCTTAAGGAATATACGACTGAAAGGGGCCTCCAGGGCTGAGTCTAGTTTTCTGCAGTAAAAGCCAGCTACATTGTAGCATAAACTGATCAAGTTCCATTTCAAATGCAAACATTTTGCCCCCTTACTGATATTGGAAAACTGCTCCAAGAACCTTGCATCTCTGATGGTTAGAAATGTCCTTTTTAATTCCAGCCAAAATTTAGTCATAGTCAGTATATACCTATTTGTTCTTGTGCCAACACTGTCTTTAAACTTAAATAGCTCTTGTCCATCTCTAGTACTTATGTCCCTAACGTGTTTTCAAACAAGTATTATATGTACTTTCAAACTTTATTTTGCAAGGCCAAACGTGCCAACCTCTTTTAGTTTCTTCTTTTTCAACAGGCTCACAATTTCCCTTTGTGTCTGAGTAGCCCTTCTCTTTACTTATTTTGAATTTTTCCAGAACATAGGTAACCATTACTACCTTAGCAATATCCCAGATTAATTCATATAAGTATAAAGACATACATATTATATATATACACACACACACACACACATATAGATACATCAAATGCTCCCCCACACACAATTAAAATAAGAAAAACAGAAATCCAAAAAGAGCAAATCAAGGAAATAATATGATAATGGCATATCAGGACTTCTCACTTTACTTGTATATTGCATCCTTTTTCCATTTCTGTCACGCTTAACAAGAATAGAAGACCTTTGGGGCAGAGATTCTGTATGGTTATAGATAAGCAGTTGTTTGAATTGCTCCAAATCCACTCCAAACATGGACCACTTCAGGGCTGTGAAGACCTGTAGTCCCCTCTGCTACACTTCAAAATAGCAAAAGCACATAGTGGCAGTGATCTCCAGCCAGTGGCATAAAGCATCAGGAAGTTTCCAAGGACAGCCAGGTACATGGGACAGCGATTACTGGTGCACACTGGGAGGAGGTGGACTGAAATGTAGTGAGCTCATTGAGCACCTGGGGTGAGTGGGGGCAGAGTATGTAGACCACTGTAGACAGGTAAGGAAGGGGCATGGGTGAGAGGAAGAGAAAGGAAGACTTACCTTCCTGGGCTGCTGCTGCTGTAGCAGCATCAACTTCACTCTGGTGGTAGTGGCCTCATGGCTGGGATCCCTGGGAGTGAATCCTGCTGCCCTGTTCACTCCCACCCCCATCCTGATACATACATATTTGGTGCAGAGTTGTTGGGGAAGGGACAAAGAAAAGCACCATTCTGCTTGTCCCACATACCACCTGCTCCCCAGATACAATGCGTGTTACAGTGATACACTGCCCTGCTACTACCGCTGGACAGGAGCAGTGCAGGTCTGCCCCGGCTGTGACAAAGACTTCAGGAACAATTCTAGTGCCCCTTCTCAGTCAGCACCAAGCCTGTCATCCTGCTCACCCCACCCTACTTACACTACTGTAAGTAGGAATGAAGCACTGTGGGATAGCATAAAATAGAGCAACCCCCTATCACACACTCTTCTGGAGGGTTTTTTTTTAATCTTCAGGAGGGTTTTGTAAGCTCCAGGAAGTGCTTCAAATTTAAGTGGCTCAAAGACTATCCTAGTTTTTCAAGGATCATTTAAAAATGTTTCGGTCACTTTTGAAGCCCTTCACTTCTGAATCAGGAAATGCACGTACATGCCTGCAGTGGCTCAGGCTAGAAGCCAGGGGGCACTACAGCAGCCCAGCCGTCCTTTCCCTTCCATGGTGCTGAGCTGAGGGGGGCGTGGGCAGGCCCCATCAGGATGCTATGATTTGGGAGGGGATTAAACTCCCACCCTGGCCTGCACTGTCCCCAGCCAGGGTGTGCCTGGATGGGGAGGGGGAAACAGCCCTTGCCAGATTTTTCCCTTGCTCACTGTTCAAGAGGCAGGGGGTGTTGCCAGACCCTGGCCCCCAGCTAATACTATGAGGCATGCGAGGGGAGGAGCTGCTTGTGTAGAGTTCATGAATCTGTTGATAATACTGAGCTTTTCGATCTTCCTCTCCCTGCTTCTTTATATTGTCTGCAGCAAACTGATGGCACTCACAGGTCACATTCATTGCAAACCACATCATTTCTCACACCTCTCTCTGCCCCTGTTGAACACTGACAGATTGTAGGCTTTGAAGCAAGCTAGCCTTCAGGGAGCTTATCAGAACACAAAGCTTATCATTTCATCAAGCCCTTCAAAAGAAAACAAATGCAAGCTCTTCTTTATCTGCAGGGTGCATTTGCATTTGTAGGTCACTGGATTCTAGACCTAAGCAGCCACTATTCTGTCTGCCTTTGTTCCAATGAAATTGGAGATGCACACACAGACACCTCTCATCATTAGCTAGCATGGGTGGGAGGGGGCATGGCCAGATGCTGGCTGGGGTCCATGCAGTGGGGTCCCTGCCATGGGAGAGGGGTGGGAGGGGGGAATACCTGCTTGAGCACTGAGTGGCGAGGCAGGGGTTGGGGGGTAGGGGGAAGCCTGGCAGACACTGCAGTCTCCCACCTCTTTCTTAGCCAGTGGGAGCTCTGGCTAGGGAGGAGAAGGGTAGGGCCAGCCCTGCTCTCAGGAGCAGATAGCTCAGCCCAGCGCTGCGAAGTATCTGGGATGCTGGGGGACTTTGGTTTAACTTAAACCAGAAAGAGGTCCTGGACAGACATTGCATAAACCAGTTTGATCCAAATCAGTTAAGTCTGATACTACATTTAACCAGGTTTATCTTAAACCAGTTTCATCCATTTTTAAACTGTTTTATGTGCACTGAGCTTAGGTTTTGTTACAGGCTTAAACCAGTTTATGTGTAACTTCTGTCCCTAGCCCAGGAATGAACATCTGCATCTTCCTTGTTTGGACCATTTTAAAGTTTCTTGCAGTGTTTCAAACAGAACAGCTTCCCATGGCCTACATGTATTTCTGGCATTTTAGCACAAGGGGAAGCAATCCTCAGGTAGAAGTCAAATAATAACTACAATATACAATAGAATACAATAGTTTTATGAAATATATTTTTAATATACAACAGTGCAAAACTACTAAAGGTAAAAAAAAAATAGTTATCTGTGTGTCAGCAAAATTCTTACCTAGCAATGAACTATTTGTTCACTTCAATTAATCACATCTTAGATACTTATTTTCTACCAGTGTATTCAGAAAATCATTGATTAGTCTTTAAATTCATCAGGATTGTCATATTTTAAGCATTTATCGTCAGTTACTTCTGGGAAGCTTTATCCCAATGCTGATGAAATAATTGCCAGGTACTGAATTTTAAGAATTCCTACAGTCTGGTCAAGATCTAGCCAGCCTATGATTCACTACCTTAAAGTGTTCTATAATCTCTTTTTCTAAACTCATACTTAAAACTGTACTTGAGAGAACACTTTTTTCCATTAATGGTAAGATGAACTGATTTCCTGTGAAAGACGAAGTTATAACATAATCTTGAAACATTTCACTAGCTTGGCACCCTTGTACCAGAAAGACACAAGACTAATTTATGCCTTTACTCGTGAAACTAGATATATTTCCAAATTGAAATGCGCTGAACAAAACTATGGAATAACTACTGCAAGTCAGTGTTTGTTTTTAGTGCTGCTAAGCTACAGAAAATATTGCCACTTCTCAAACAATGTGTACAATCACTATACATGTGACTGTTTTGTTGTGAAGAATGTGTTATGTACTAAAAGGCACTGGTAACAATTCTATATTTTTAACATTACCTTTAAATATTTGTTCAAATCAGTAGTTATTTTCCTTGATAAATATTATATGTTATATTCTACTTAACCAATACAGGTAAAAGCAGTTGAAGTAAAATATCCAAATGGCACATATGTAATTAACACCTCTATTAATACAATTTTTCATTTTTTTGTTAAGTTAAATAAGTTTCCATTAGGGCTAGGTACAGACATTACACATAAGCTGGTTCAAATAATCAGAAACTGGTTTAAACCTGTAACAGAACATAAGTTCAGTGCACATAAACCAGTTTCAAAAAGGCTGGAACTGGTTTAAGATAAACCTGGTTGAATGTTTATCAGACTTAACTGATTTGGGTCAAACTGGTTTATGCACTGTCTCTCCCAGACCCCTTCCTGGTTTAAGTTAAACCAGAGATCCCCAGCATCCCAGATGCTTTGCTGCCCTGGGCTGGGCTGGGCTGTCTGCTGCAGAAAGCAGGGCTGGCCCCACCCCTCTGCTCTCTAGCCAGAGCTCTGGCAGAGACTGCAGGCACAGCAGAGTATGCCTGGCATCCCCCTGCCCCACCCACCCTTGCCATTTGCTGCTCAATTAGGGACCCCCCCACT
>NW_005842685.1:594561-608821 GCF_000455745.1 Alligator sinensis | reverse complement strand
TCTTTCCCTCCCATCTCCCAGTGGACAGATGCCAGTCCCATGAACCCTAAGCATGTGGGATATTAGCTAATGCTGAGAGGTTTGTGTGTGTGTCTCCAATTTCATTGGGACAGGCAGACAAAACAGTGTCTGCTTAGAGCTTGATGGATCTAATCAACAGATCAGCTGGTAATGTCCCTCCATTCCTTCCTTGGAGCTAGCTGTTTAAAAAGAGCTTAAATTAATGAGAGAAGCTTTTGTATTGTTGACGGGCTGATAAATGCTGTGTTATCAGTCCCCTGCTGGCTCCTTCACCTGTCAGGTTTGCAGACAGTATGAAGAAGCAAGAAGAAAGAGATTGAAAAGCTTAGTATCAGTAACAGATGCATGCACTGCACCCCTCCCCCTACTTTGCCTCAAAGTGCTAGCCAGGGGCTGGGATCTGGCAACACTCCCGCCCTTTGAGCAGCAAGTGGGGAAAAAGTCTGGGATGGTGCAGGCCAGGGTGGGGGTTCAAACATCCTGCTGGGACCTGGTCATGCCTCCCCTCAGTTTAGTACTGTAGAAGGGAAGGGAGGGCTGCTCTAGCTCCTCCCCCACCCCACCCCCCGCTTGGCTTTTAGCCTGAGCCACTACAGACATGTGCCTGCATTTCTGCAGTCCAGAGGGAACTCTGTGCAGTTGCAAACTGGTTCAACCTAGGCAGGTTAGAATAACCTGCAAAAATTGAATCAATTCAGACTCAGGCTTTTTGAATGCCTGTCCCTAGCCCAGGAGACTAAATTCCATCATTTGATTTTCAGCAGAATTTAGGTTCCTAAGTGACTAGCACTTTACAAAATGTCCTTCCCTCCTTACAGTGTCTTCTTTCACTCTTCTGCTATATGCTGCTTTGGTTTTGGTTCCTGAAATTTAGAAATTAACTGTTATTACTACTGATTTCATTAGAAGTAAAAGGCAATAGTAGTGCCACTCATCTCCTAATGCTGCTTCTATTAAAAGTATGATTTTTTTGGAAAAAAGCTCAATTATATTAGTTGTCATCAAGTGACTGATAAATGTAGAATAAACAGGCAAATGCAGATTATGTGGTAATATAATCTTCATTTTATTATATGATGGTAACATAGGTTATGTTACCATAATATACACAGATTATGGTAACATAATCTGAAGATTATGTGGTAATATAATCTGTGGTAATATAATTGGCATAATCTGCATATAATTCCATGAATGGTCAATGGTGCCAGCACAAACCACAGAATCATGGCCAGAAAAAAGGATTTATACAGTCACCAGAATTTAAAATGAAATTACAACTCTATAATTCCAAATTGTCCCTGGTTTGTATTTATTCATACATCCAGTTTTTTAATGTATTTCCTTTATACTTTTCCTACCTATTATTATTTCATGTAGCTTCTACAAAATCCTCAATCTTTGAAGAGCCAGAGTAGTTGAGTACCTGTGGAACAAATATTCAAAAGCTTCCAAAATGGCTCATCCCAGAAGTGGTTTTCAGATTGGTTTAACACCTCCATGAATAATAAGATACACTTCTACCACATTTAATAAAAGCCCCTATTTTTACATTTTCAAAGGGCCCCTGATGAATTAAAACATTGGATTCACGTTATAACGTACAGAACCTTGATTCGACTCTGCTCTCCATACTTACAGTATAGCAGGAACTATTTCAGATGAGCTTCAGCCATGTAAAATAGACTCAGATCTCAATCTCCCAAACTAGCGGAGTGCTCGATTTTTTTGTTTATGAAATGAGAAATTAGTGGCTAAAAATGTTTTATTTGGGTTCTAATTCTGATCTCCCCGAAACTGATTAAGGGGGGAAAAATTGCTGGAAAGCTAAGGCTAATCACTAGACAGCTAAAAATGGCATGAAATACTGTTTGAATGTTTTCATTTAACAAGAAAAAAAGAAAGAAACCCAAATGATGACCTCTAGAAAAGTTTGCTCAAAAGTTAGGAATTTCTATAGACTCAGATAAATAAAAGCAAGGCCTACTGGAGTGCTAGTGATATTACTGTCAGTAAAAGTTACAAGTTAGCAAAGTATGAGTGATTAATACTTTCAGTATTTAAAAAAACACTGCTATTAGCTGCTACATGATGGGAGCATTTTAAAAATCTCTCTCAATTGATCATATTCATACAAGTGAAGCCCAGACTGAAGATATTTTAACCTTAATAAAACAACTGAAATGTCTAGAGTAATAAATGTCAGATATGAAGACAACTTGTCTTGGGAGCTACCTGCCTTCAAGTGTTGACCTTTAGGTTTGGGAAGTAATGGAAACTATAAAGTGCTTCTTGAATACACCCTTGGAACTAACATGCCAAGAGTCTGTAGTAATTTAAGCCCAACTCCCTTGAAATATGCAGTACTCTGAGGGTTAAAGTCTCAATTGTTGTACTCTGGGTTTTTTAGCTTGGAAAGTAAATGTATACCCACGTGAATAAGCATGAGATAATGCCTAGACTGAGTCAAAATATAAAAGTGTTTCCAAACTGAGCGCTACAAACAATTTTCCAGTATGAGTAATAACAAGGAACTCCTTCAGAACAACCACAGACTAGTTTTCCCACTGTTTTCTTCTTTGCTTACAGCATCCTTCTAGCGTCCTGATAGCATCTTGCTAAAACTTCCTAGGATGCACATTTTCTGTGTGTCATTTTAACTTGCTTTGGAAAATTAGAACAATGTAAATAGATTCCCTCCCTCACTCTCTTTTATTTTTTTCCCCCTTTGGGCTGCATTGTGGATGCTAGTGCCTATTGTGTGCTGTCTGTGCCATTCAAAGGTATGCCTACCAGGCCTGCGTGAAGCGACTAGGATCCGGATTCAGCTGATTCGGGGGGCAGTGATTCGATCTGGTGATTCAAATCACTGTCCTGATTCAATTCGACTGAATTTGGCAGCAGCCGTATCTCTGAATCAGAATCTCCAAATCAGCCAGGCCTATCCCCACCAGCCTGGCAATGGCTGCCCTGCCTGCCCCAGCTTCTGGGACTGTTAAAAAAAAAAAAAAAAGCCCCGGGTCACTGGGTGCTGCCGGGCAGGGGGGGTGATCCCCGCTGCCCCATGCTTCATAGGGGGCTCTCAATGAGCTCCCAATCCCACCCTCACTCCCCCAGTCCCCCCACGGGTGCCCCACCTGGGCCATCTCCAGCCATTTAAGAAAAAAGAAAAACACCAAGAAAACACCCAGACTCACTGCTCTTGCTGGTGGGGGACAATTCCCGCTGCCCCGCGCCACATGGGAGGCTCTGCACGAGCCCCCTGATGCTACTGTAGGAGTGGTGAGTCCCAGAGATTTTCTCCATGTTTTTTTTTTCTTAAAGGGCCAGAGCTGGCCCAGGTAGGGCATCTGTGGGAGAGTCGGAGGAGCAGGGGGCTCATGCAGAGCCACCCACACAGCGTGGGGCAGTGGGGGGCAGCAGAGATCGCCCCCTCCACCCAGCAGCACCTGGCGAGCTTTTCTTTAAAGTACAGAGCTGGGGTGGGCGGGGGCAGCCATGGGGGACCTGAGGGGTCAGGGAGACTGGCAGGGGTCCCCCCATGTTCCCCTGCCCCTAGTACTTATCAGCTCAGAGTCCAGCTGCAGCTCCCTGCTGCAGCCCCCGGGGACTGCCCGAATCATCAAAGCTCTCCAAATCTTTTCTGAAGATTTGGAGAGCTTTGAATTGATTCAGACCTTTAAACTGGACTCCTGATTCAAGTCGGATTCAGAGATTTGGCCACCAAATCGGGCCAAATCTCCTCCGAATAGAATCACCACCCAAAGCTTTGCACAGGCCTAATGTCTACATAATATAATGCAGACAATGAAATAGGGTCAGGTACTGGAAGCAGTACAGCTGCATCAGCACAGCACTCTGCCTAAACAGTTATACCCCGTTTCTCATTATGGCTAATTAGCTTGGGCAGAGCACTAGGTTTATATGGCTATACTATATCCTGTATTCAAGACAGCTTGGGTATCTCTGTATAGTACTGCATTATGTCATGTATGCACCTACCATATGAACCAAAGCTACATAACAAACCCATGTACCAAGTTAACATAGGCCTGTATGTCTAATATCGACTCCCTGCCAAACCCATCCTTTCCATCTACTTCTTTCAAATGTTGTTGTTTCCATGACACCTTAGCATAATATAAATAAGGGATTATTCTGCATGTTACCTAACAATAGGTAGAGAGAAGTACAGGTATAGTTGTGAAAGGAATCTAAGATTAACTCTATATACATGTTTTTGCACGCTAATAATCCTAAATTTAAGAGATGCTCACTTTAGCTGAAGGCTTGAATTTCCTGGTCTAATAGAGGAATACCTTATGTTCCATCTTATCTGAAAACTGGGATGCATTTCGGACAACAATATAGGAAGACAAACATCTACCAACCAAGGAGACACACATCTACCAGGCAAAAATTGGACTAATTACAAGCAGTAGAATTTGACCCATTCAGCATCTACCCAAAGAACCTTGTTTGTCTATGCCCTTACACTAACACAGCTACAATCAACAACCCTAATACATTCAGAATGAAGCCCTTTGTAAATTCTCAGTTTCTTTGAATATACTCATTCATACAAATAGAAGGAGAACAGACTAAAACAGCATTTGCAAATGATTTAGAAACTCAAGAAATTGGGAGTTTTCTCCTCTCTGCCACTTTTTCAAAAACAGCTCAAGACAGTAGCAAATTAAGGAATCACACAAAAATAGGGCTAGAATTTCCAGGACCTCAGTTGGTCATCTAGTCCAACCTCCTGTTCAACACAGTATCATCTCCATCTAAATTATCCTAGACAAACGTTTGACTAACCTGTTCTTAAAATGTCAGGAAAAAACTTCAAACATAACTACAAGACATCATAGCTGAAAGATCAAAAACACACTTTCTCTTGCCGCACGTAAAGCAGAGGGATGAGGGTGCTATCATTGTCCTGCCACTTTGATAGGAAGTTGTTAAAATTTACTCAGTAGAGCCAATCACATACAGTGTTCAAGTATGGGCAGCTATGGTCCAATGGACGATGTCTACGGGTTCAATTTCCTCTGAAGCAGTGGGAGACTGACTACAGCTAAGGCTAGGGAGCTTTGTTCCTGTCAGTACTTGAAAAATTCAGAGGTTTTTGGCTAAAGGGTCTTGCTCTTAGACTCAGGGTCATACCAATGGTCAAATTTTGAGGTTATGAAAGATATTTTTCTTCTATATTGGATTGGCATGGACTATGGAGGACTTTATCATCTTCTGTAGCATGGGGCATGGTCCTTTTCCTAGACAGATTTCCCTGTCACTGCTGTGTCAAGGCATTAGCAGTGCCGTATTCTCCCCTGCTTTTCCCCATGTTTCTGGGTTTTAACTTTATATATATGCATGAGGGTTTAAAGTGGCAATTCCTTAGCTAAATAAAAGCCTATAATTGCTGGGGACTGGACTTGATGGCCCGGGAGACCCCTTCCAGGCCTATGTTCCTACTGATCTATGAATAATCCTGAAGCATGTCCCTCAAAAGAAGTTTGTACACAGAGGAAAAAAAAAAAGAATACGCTAACATTACTAGCAATAATTAGAACTTTTGTAGAACTTGCTTGTCTGAATGACTGCTAAAATGAAACAGATTTTAGACTGGATGTTTTTCTTGAAGATGCATTCTAGTGTAGGGGTGGCCAGCATGCTGCACATGGCATGGGAGGTTGTTGGGTATGGCATGCAAGGCCTGGGTACTCAGTAAAGGGAGACACCAGAATGGAGGAGAGAGGTGGTGGGAGGCACTGCTATGAGAGGAGGTGTCAAGTATTACCACCAGGAGTGAAGTTAACCCTTTCCTGGCCATGCTGCCAATGTCAAATTTGGGGTTTGGGATCCTTGCTCACCATGGCAGGCTAGAGTTAACCTAGCTCTTAAAGGTGACATCTTTCTTGCAGCAACATCCTGTCCCCCACCCTGCACCCTGCTGTGTACAGCCAGAGGCTTGATATCCTACCCTACCTACAGTCTGGTGCCCGAGAAGCAAACTCTACTGTGTACATGTCAGGTGGAGGGAAGGGACAGGGATCAAAGTGGGACTTGGGGATGGCTTGGAAGACAGGAATGAACTGGCATGTCTACCAAAAAGATTGGCCACCACTGTTCTAGTCCAACCATAAATTATGGGGTTGATGCAGGAATTATTGTGATGAATTCTGTGGTCCATGAATTCAGATTAACTACATAATCATAATGGATTTCTGGCCTTAATATAAACGTACTAACTACATTCGCCCCCAAAACGGCTCCTCCAACTCAAAAGTGTATTACATTTATGAGACAATGCACCTCTTTTCTATTACATGGACAAACTGAAAATTTCAGTCTCCAAAGGGTATCAATCTGGCACCACACAGAAGTATTGGAGGACTTAAATGTTTCAGTTCATTTTAATAATTACAGATACAGATAATCTATTTAGTATTTATACACGGAGAAAAATCATAAAACAATGTGACTTGCAGTACAATAAAAATAAAATATTCATTCTATTTAAAAGTTAGATTATTTCCATACTCTGAAATTCATCAACTTTATTGATAATTCTGTACAATTTTAATAAGAACTTGCTTTAGGTTCCAGTTAATCTATGCACATAGACACACATGAAAGTCTAGTCAAAGGAAGCCTATTCAAGATCCAAATACAGTTACATGATTTGGAGTCCTAAATGGTAGGGATCCCAGGTACACTGGGAGATGTTTCCTGTACTTTTGAAAATGACCAGATAGGTACCTTATTATATGATTCTTTGTTTTCTCTCCTTTTTAAAAATCTTAGCCCAAGAGAAAAAAATCAGCTACATGCCTGTTGAGGATTCATATTTCAAAAGCGATAAATGTAAAATAAATATTTTAAAGTGTTCAACTGTGAAGACTTAACATTACAAAATGCTGAACTCTTAAACTTTCTTTTTATCTTTATACCTTAAGCTCATTCGCTACCCATCCTAAATGTGCTGCCTGGAATTCTGTCTTCTGAGTAACTGTATGCACTGTACAGTAAAAGAGATGCATGCATTATAATGCAACATTTTGGAAACTTTCCATTTTCGAATGTCACCTAATTAAATAACATTTTGTTGAGGCAGAATAGCACATACTGTCTTTTTTCATCCAAAGGACATATTATATGCGGTGATAGTACACATGGTACCAAGATGTGGGTTTAATGGCATTCTCTACTCCTGTTTTAACAGTAAAACTTACTTTTAAACAAACAAACAAAATGTGTCTAATGACTCAATCAGCAATTTCCCAATTGGGAGCGGGGCTGAAAGGTCTGGGGGCACAGGTGGTGTTTTCTTTGATCCTCCCAATCTTGGGCTATGGGCTAAGGAGGGAGAGAAGGAGCCAGGTAGGGAACCAAAGTCTGTGGTGCTGGTGTCATCGGGAAGGCTTTGGCTTCCATAATCACAGTCCGCTCTTTGGTGACAGGGGCAGAGAGCTGCTGCAAAGGGACGGCCTCCACCACTCTCCGCTGGGGAGAAGGCTCTTATCAGCTAGACTGGCTGACCTGCTCTAAACTAAGTCTGCCAGGGGTTGGGGTGACTACCAGTGCTGACCCACTGAGCAACCCTTACAAAGCCAGCAGGCCAAGGCACCTAAGGGAGTGCACCCCTGTCCCAGCCCTGGAACAACCTGTAGGCAAGGCAAGCACCCCCAAGGGGACACTTCCATACCTGTACACAAATGCCAGGAGCTTGGGGAATAAACAGGAGGAACTTGTCCTCCTGCTTAACACAATTAATTATGATGTCATAGGGATAATGGAAACCTGGTGGGACTCCACCCATGACTGGACCATGGGTATAGACGCTATACCCTGTACAGGAGAGATCGAGTGGACAAAAGGAGCAGGGGTGCTGCTATCTATGTCAAGGAGAGCTATGTGTCCCTGCAAGCTGATATTGGTGACCGGGGTGGACGACTGGAGACCCTCTGGATTAAAATCTGTGGGGAACACAGCTCAGGGGACACTATGGTGGCAGTCTACTACAGAAAGTCAAGAGCTTGACCAGGAGTTCGCCAGGGAATTGGTTGAAGCTGCATGCTCCCGGTCCATGGTTGTTATGGGAGACTTTAACTACCCAGAAATCTCATGGGAAGAGCGCTCGGTCAAATCCGAGTGGTCACAACACTTCCTCATGTGTGTGGATGAGTTCTACCTTATGCAAGTAGTCTATGGGCCAACAAGAGGTAAAGCGCTGCTCGACCTGGTACTGGCAACTGTGGACTACCTAATCAGCAACCTAACGATCAAAAGGAAGCTGGGTGACAGTGGCCACAAGCTGATCACCTTCACCATCTGCCGTAAAGCTGGAAAGTCACTCAGCAATGCACAAGTCCTCAACTTCAGGATAGCTGACTTTGACAAGCTCAGGAGGCCCTAAGGGACCACTACCCCAAGGGGAGGGGAGTTCAGGAAGAGTACTTGCTTCTCAAGGGAGCGATCCTCGATGCACAAGCTAAGGCTATTCTGCCCTGGAGGAAAGGCAGCAAAAGGGCACAGCAGCCCCCTTGGCTCAGCAAGGAACTAGCAGAACTCCTGCATCTAAAAAGAAAGACTTAAAAAGGATGGAGGACGGGACCCACCTCCAAGGAGGAATATTTCACACTGGTCTGGACCTGCAGAGAGTGAACCAGGAAAGCCATGGCAGCAAGGAACTCCAACTGGCTACTAGTATCAAGGATAATAAAAAGTCCTTTTTTAGACATGTGGGGAGCCAGAGGAAAAGCAAGGGCAACATTGGACCCCTGCTAAACCAGATGGGACAACTGACAACCGATGTCCAGGAAAAAGCCAACCTACTAAATGGGTACTTTGCGTTGGTCTTTCATCAGTCCCATGGGACGCCCCTGCCTCTTACGGGACAGGGAGGCCTGGGTGAGGGAGATTCCTTGCCCTCCATCAATGCTGACCTTGTGAAAGAACATCTTGAGAGGCTAGACACCTTCAAGTCAACTGGCCCTGACAGTCCGCACCCCAGGGTATTCAAGATGCTGGCTAGCATCATAGCCCAGCCCATGGCATGGATCTTTGAGAACTTCTGGCGCCCTGATGAAGTACCCAAAGATTGGAAGAAAGCCAATGTGGTGCCTATCTTCAAGAAAGGGGGAGGAAAGTGGATCTGGCAAACTACAGACCCATCAGCCTGACCTCTATCCTGGGAATGTCTTAGAAAAGATTATCAGAGAGGCCATTCTTAATGGACTGGCCGATGGCAACATCCTAAGGGATAGTCAGCACAGGTTTGTTGCGGGTAGGTCTTGCATGACCAATCTTATTTCCTTTTACGACCAGGTGACCTATCACCTGGACAAGGGAGAGGAGATTGATGTCATATATCTTGACTTCAAAGAAGCCGTCCATCTGGTATCCCATGATCATCTCTTGGCAAAACTGGCCAACCAAGGTCTTGACCACACCACGATCCGCTAGCTGGGGAATTGGCTCCGTGATCAGACCCAGAGGGTGGTGCTTCACGGAAGTCAATCGTCATGGTGCCCTGTGACCAGTGGGGTCCCTCAAGGCTCTGTCTTTGGACCTATATTGTTTAACATCTTCATTAATGATGTGGACAATTGGAATCAGAAGCGGACTGGCCAAGTTTGCCAATGATACCAAACTCTGGGGTAAAGCATCCACACCTGAGGACAGGAGGGTGATCCAGGATGACCTTGAGAGGCTCAGGAAATAGGCGGATGAGAACCTGATGGTGTTTAACACCAAAAAATGTAAGGTTCTCCACCTTGAGAAGAAAAACCAACAGCATCCCTATAGGCTCGGCGGTGCTACGCTGGCTAGCACTATGGAAGAAAGAGACTTGGGGGTCATGACTGACCACAACATGAACATGAGCCTTCAATGTGATGCTGTGGCTAGTAAAGTGACCAAAACGCTGGCTTGCATCCATACATGCTTCTCAAGCAAATCCCAGGACGTCATTCTCCCATTATACTCGGCCTTAGTGAGGCCGCAGCTGGAGTACTGCATCCAGTTTTGGGCTCCACAATTCAAAAAGGATGTGGAGAAGCTTGAGAGAATCCAGAGAAGAGCCACACACATGATCAGAGGTCAGGAAAACAGACCTTACGACGACAGGCTGAGAGCTATGGGACTCTTCAGCCTGGAAAAGTGCAGGCTCAGGGGCGATCTGATGGCCACCTATAAGTTTATAAGGGGTATTCACCAGGATCTGGAGGAACATTTGTTCACCAGAGCGCCCCAAGGGATGACATGGTTGAATGGTTATAAACTCCTGCAAGACCGTTTCAGGCTGGACATAAGGAAACATTTCTTTACTTTCCAAGACCCCAAGGTCTGGAATAGCCTGCCATCAGAGGTGGTTCAAGCACCTACTTTGTACACCTTCAAGAGAAATTTGGATGTTTATCTTGCTGGGATCCTATGACCCCAGCTGACTTCCTGCCCCTGGGGCAGGGGGCTGGACTCAATGATCTTTTGAGGTCCCTTCCAGCCCTAATGTCTATGAAATCTATGAAATCACGTCCCTATACCAGCGGTTTCAAATTAATCTGGTTCACAGGCCAGATAAGGTTCATGAGGTCCCCTCTTCCCAGCAATGCCAGATCCAGAGCATGCAGTGCCTGCCCTGGACTGGCTGGAGTGTGTGCTGTGTGCACTGTAGGTCCTAACACAGGCACCACACGCAATCCAGTCCCAGACCAGTTGGAGCAACCACCATACCACGTGTAACAGTCTCAGGCCAGCCACAACAGGCATTGCATGCAGCATAGTCTCAGCTGACTGGAGTGGGTGCTAAGTGCCATGCAGTCCTGACCTGTCAGAGTAGGAACTATGTGCAGTACAGTCCTGGGCTGGCTGGAGTGGGTGCTGCATGCAGCACATGTCCCAGGCCCTGTGTGCAGAGCCAGTCTGGTGTGCACTTCATGTGGTCTACGGGTCAGCTCTGAGACCCAGGGGAAGCATTGGGGGTTGGATGATGGGGCTCTGCATGCCAAATCTGGTTCATGCACTATAATTTTGACAACCTTCCCCTATACCAATATTTTAAACCCTGGTCAGTGGTACACCAGCTTTTGATTCAGGATTTGCCTTTTCTCTCTCTTGCATATAATTATCATAAATTACAGTAAAATAAATTAAAAATGAATTACATCCTTTGTCTGCATATAAACATATTAGTAACTACAATTACCAAGAAGATTTTATTCTATTCTGAATGAGAGGAAATGGTCCAGACAATTATGAACAGCAGAAGAGAAGGTGCATAGGATACTTTTTTATAAAATATAATCCACAGAAGGAGGAGAAGACTAACAATCTAAAAAGAAGTATGTGGGATTGCAGTTCTGAAGCAAGGAGGCAGTTTCAGGGACTTTGGTGGATAAGTATAATTTTGCCAAGTGACCCTGCATGTAAAAAAGATGAAATGTCAATTTCTTTATGAAAATTATACATTTTGCTGCAGCTTGCAGAAATCCCAAGATCAAAAATTAAATTAAGTACATGCAAATACTAGTGAATAACGATCACTGATATAAATTGGGCTTTATTCTGCATAGAAACTAACAGATTATATATATCTTTTCATTTAAATGAAAATAATACAAGAAATATATTTTACGTTCACAGGATACCCATTATATACATTCTAGTTCCACTGAAGATTGTTATTTTTTTTCTATGTATAGCCACACTTATTTGTAAATCTGCAATACAGAAGTTCTGCAAAAAAAGGTACAGTTATGGTTTCTTTGAAAAGGAAGTTTCTTTGGGGACTAACAAACCTAGATTTGGTTTAATTGAAAACAATTTTGCTGCTGTCTTAAGTTCTTATCTGGAAAAGAAATATGGTTAGCAGATAAAAAAAAAATTAGACCAAAAATTGGTTGCTAGCAACACAAACAAAACATTACCTTTTCCACATAATGAAATTATTTTCTGAAGTTGGTATTAGAAGAGTGTTTAACGAATCATGGTTTTAAAAGGCCTTGGCAAGAAAATAAAGGAAATGTGAATATTTTCCCTCCTCATAAACAGAATTCCATAAACTGTTATTATTTAAAGAGCTTTATTAACCTGCTTCATGAAACTATGGAATTGCAATTTACTAAGAAGTTTCTAGATGATTTCTGCAAAAACTCTTTTTATACATTTGTCCAGTAAAATGAATTCCAGGTTTAATAAATTAAATATGTATTTTTTCAGTTATCATCACAGTAAAGAGTAGGCAAATAAATTTAGTGCCTAGGCTAATTAATTATCATGTAAGTTACACAGGAAAAATGAATCATTATAATAATAAATAAGCAAGTTATCTGAGTGGCTAAGGTTCCAACGTGTCAATTCACCTACATTTGATGATGGGTTGTTTTATTTTGTCCTGAAAATTTCTCAGACAACAAAATGCATTAGAGTTACTGGTTATTTCCCAAAGAATCAAGAGGTCTTGAACTTGGGGGGCAAAGACAGAGAATTATTTATAGATATATTATGCCATCATACAGTGAAGCCACCTGATAACTAGCTGTCCAGCTGAGAAAGCCAGGCTTCATGATGTAACCGAGGTGGAAAGGAACACCTTTATCACTTAAGGGAAAATTGTGCCTCCCAAGTCTTCTATAATTCTTTTAGCATGCTAGCACCATTGTGATTAAGTAATAAAATAGAAAATCATATTGAAAATATTATGCTTTTATGCTCATGTCCTTTGTGGGATGCTAGGATGAGAAATCAGGCACACATTTTTGGTGTAATTTCATTTATTTAGAAAAAATGCATAGTCTTATTTTCCTAAATACAGAAACAGAAGAGACTCCTTGCCAAGTCTGCTACTTCAGAAGTTCAAGGCCCAAGAAACCCTGGACCTCTACGTCTTGAATGGTAACACTGACAATTCTTTCTCCTGGCTTTCTCTGTCTCCAAAACAAACATCATGCAACCAATATCCTAATGCTTTTGTTTATGGTTGAAGAATCCCTTCAGCCTCCACAACTGAGCTTCGAACTGCCATAGTGCTTTGCCATAAACAATGATTCCTAATTTTTCAGTAGTTCTTTTTATTAAATGGGAATGTCTGCTAAGCCTGGAATAGACTCTCGCCATATTCATTGGTTTAATAAGATCTTCGATAGTCTTTGAATACAGGACTCTCTACTAACATTATTCAGAAAACTTTATAAATAGATAGCGCTCTCTCACCCAGAACACACATGTTCGGTCCTAGTCAATGCAATTCAAAAAAGACTAAGCAGAAGTGGGCAACATTCAGAAAAAGGTAACAATCTGGAGGCATCAAAGAGCATCCATAAAAACTTCTAGACTCCATAAAGGAGATAAGTAAAGGGTGACTGAACAGAGGTTATAAGAAATAATAAATGGTAAAGGGACTGTAAATAGCTTCAATTTTGCTTCTCATAACACAAAAACACAATGTATTAAATTCAAGTAAAATTAAAGCATAGAAGTTTAAGAACATTAGAGCGGGGTTAGAAAGGATAAATCCATTAAAAAAGGAACATAAAAACATTCGGAATCTGAATAAACAGTAAGACAGAATGGATATTTACCCTACCATGACTATGGCTCTGAGATATACTGTGTACAGAGATTCTGCTCTGACTGGGCGCACACCAAGATCTATTACTTCCAATGTTCTCTAAGCCTGCTCCCATGCCTAATGGTGGAAAAGGAGGAACAACCTCAACCACCTCTTGATCTCTTCACCAGCTGTCCGCACTCCGTATAAGCGGATTAGGAAGTCAAGTACTGCATACACAGATTCTACTAATCTTGAAGAATCACAGTAACAGCTGGTGTGGCAAAAACTTGATGAGATCCAGAGAACAAGAAAAATGGTCCATAAGCTGCAAAGTGATCCAAGACAACTTGCACATCTTCATAATAATGGGCAACTAAGCTACCAGAAGTGCCTCAATCATGCTTGTTTTCTCTCAAACCATTTACAATTAACAGCTTTCCATCAGTCCAGACAGTAATCTGAATGAATATGTGAAGATCACAGAATACAACACAGAATGCATTACATAAAACATGACATTAAAGACTGTTAATGCCTTGTTATACTCAATTTGCCATGAGAAATTGATTGAAAATATCTTCCATCATTTTTCCCATCCCATCATAGTTTCATAGTTTCTAGGGTCGGAAGGGACCTGGGCAGATCATCTAGTCCGCCCCCCTGCCATGGCAGGAAAGAGTACTG